>NC_092090.1:102677528-102941792 GCF_045679555.1 Salvelinus alpinus
TGTCACGGTTCCACCTGTCACCAGAGGACAGCAGAGACGTCCTAGAGACATTAACCACACTCAGGTTGTCATGGTTCCACCTGTCACCAGAGGACAGCAGAGACGTCCTAGAGACATTAACCACCCTCAGGTTGTCATGGTTCCACCTGTCACCAGAGGACAGCAGAGACGTCCTAGAGACATTAACCACACTCAGGTTGTCCTGGTTCCACCTGTCACCAGAGGACAGCAGAGACGTCCTAGAGACATTAACCACACTCAGGTTGTCCTGGTTCCACCTGTCACCAGAGGACAGCAGAGACGTCCTAGAGACATTAACCACACTCAGGTTGTCATGGTTCCACCTGTCACCAGAGGACAGCAGAGACGTCCTAGAGACATTAACCACACTCAGGTTGTCATGGTTCCACCTGTCACCAGAGGACAGCAGAGACGTCCTAGAGACATTAACCACACTCAGGTTGTCATGGTTCCACCTGTCACCAGAGGACAGCAGAGACGTCCTAGAGACATTAACCACACTCAGGTTGTCATGGTTCCACCTGTCACCAGAGGACAGCAGAGACGTCCTAGAGACATTAACCACACTCAGGTTGTCATGGTTCCACCTGTCACCAGAGGACAGCAGAGACGTCCTAGAGACATTAACCACACTCAGGTTGTCATGGTTCCACCTGTCACCAGAGGACAGCAGAGACGTCCTAGAGACATTAACCACACTCAGGTTGTCATGGTTCCACCTGTCACCAGAGGACAGCAGAGACGTCCTAGAGACATTAACCACACTCAGGTTGTCATGGTTCCACCTGTCACCAGAGGACAGCAGAGACGTCCTAGAGACATTAACCACACTCAGGTTGTCATGGTTCCACCTGTCACCAGAGGACAGCAGAGACGTCCTAGAGACATTAACCACACTCAGGTTGTCATGGTTCCACCTGTCACCAGAGGACAGCAGAGACGTCCTAGAGACATTAAACACACTCAGGTTGTCATGGTTCCACCTGTCACCAGAGGACAGCAGAGACGTCCTAGAGACATTAACCACACTCAGGTTGTCATGGTTCCACCTGTCACCAGAGGACAGCAGAGACGTCCTAGAGACATTAACCACACTCAGGTTGTCATGGTTCCACCTGTCACCAGAGGACAGCAGAGACGTCCTAGAGACATTAACCACACTCAGGTTGTCATGGTTCCACCTGTCACCAGAGGACAGCAGAGACGTCCTAGAGACATTAACCACACTCAGGTTGTCCTGGTTCCACCTGTCACCAGAGGACAGCAGAGACGTCCTAGAGACATTAACCACACTCAGGTTGTCATGGTTCCACCTGTCACCAGAGGACAGCAGAGACGTCCTAGAGACATTAACCACACTCAGGTTGTCATGGTTCCACCTGTCACCAGAGGACAGCAGAGACGTCCTAGAGACATTAACCACACTCAGGTTGTCATGGTTCCACCTGTCACCAGAGGACAGCAGAGACGTCCTAGAGACATTAACCAGACTCAGGTTGTCATGGTTCCACCTGTCACCAGAGGACAGCAGAGACGTCCTAGAGACATTAACCACACTCAGGTTGTCATGGTTCCACCTGTCCCCAGAGGACAGCAGAGACGTCCTAGAGACATTAACCACACTCAGGTTGTCATGGTTCCACCTGTCACCAGAGGACAGCAGAGACGTCCTAGAGACATTAACCACACTCAGGTTGTCATGGTTCCACCTGTCACCAGAGGACAGCAGAGACGTCCTAGAGACATTAACCACACTCAGGTTGTCATGGTTCCACCTGTCACCAGAGGACAGCAGAGACGTCCTAGAGACATTAACCACACTCAGGTTGTCATGGTTCCACCTGTCACCAGAGGACAGCAGAGACGTCCTAGAGACATTAACCACACTCAGGTTGTCATGGTTCCACCTGTCACCAGAGGACAGCAGAGACGTCCTAGAGACATGAACCACACTCAGGTTGTCATGGTTCCACCTGTCACCAGAGGACAGCAGAGACGTCCTAGAGACATTAACCAGACTCAGGTTGTCATGGTTCCAGCTGTCACCAGAGGACAGCAGAGACGTCCTAGAGACATTAACCACACTCAGGTTGTCATGGTTCCACCTGTCACCAGAGGACAGCAGAGACGTCCTAGAGACATTAACCACACTCAGGTTGTCCTGGTTCCACCTGTCACCAGAGGACAGCAGAGACGTCCTAGAGACATTAACCACACTCAGGTTGTCATGGTTCCACCTGTCACCAGAGGACAGCAGAGACGTCCTAGAGACATTAACCACACTCAGGTTGTCATGGTTCCTCCTGTCACCAGAGGACAGCAGAGACGTCCTAGAGACATTAACCACACTCAGGTTGTCATGGTTCCACCTGTCACCAGAGGACAGCAGAGACGTCCTAGAGACATTAACCACACTCAGGTTGTCATGGTTCCACCTGTCACCAGAGGACAGCAGAGACGTCCTAGAGACATTAACCACACTCAGGTTGTCATGGTTCCACCTGTCACCAGAGGACAGCAGAGACGTCCTAGAGACATTAACCACACTCAGGTTGTCATGGTTCCACCTGTCACCAGAGGACAGCAGAGACGTCCTAGAGACATTAACCACACTCAGGTTGTCATGGTTCCACCTGTCACCAGAGGACAGCAGAGACGTCCTAGAGACATTAACCACACTCAGGTTGTCATGGTTCCACCTGTCACCAGAGGACAGCAGAGACCGTCCTAGAGACATTAACCAGACTCAGGTTGTCATGGTTCCACCTGTCACCAGAGGACAGCAGAGACGTCCTAGAGACATTAACCACACTCAGGTTGTCCTGGATCCACCTGTCACCAGAGGACAGCAGAGACGTCCTAGAGACATTAACCACACTCAGGTTGTCATGGTTCCACCTGTCACCAGAGGACAGCAGAGACGTCCTAGAGACATTAACCACACTCAGGTTGTCATGGTTCCACCTGTCACCAGAGGACAGCAGAGACGTCCTAGAGACATTAACCACACTCAGGTTGTCATGGTTCCACCTGTCACCAGAGGACAGCAGAGACGTCCTAGAGACATTAACCACACTCAGGTTGTCATGGTTCCACCTGTCACCAGAGGACAGCAGAGACGTCCTAGAGACATTAACCACACTCAGGTTGTCATGGTTCCACCTGTCACCAGAGGACAGCAGAGACGTCCTAGAGACATTAACCACACTCAGGTTGTCATGGTTCCACCTGTCACCAGAGGACAGCAGAGACGTCCTAGAGACATTAACCACACTCAGGTTGTCATGGTTCCACCTGTCACCAGAGGACAGCAGAGACCGTCCTAGAGACATTAACCACACTCAGGTTGTCATGGTTCCTCCTGTCACCAGAGGACAGCAGAGACGTCCTAGAGACATTAACCACACTCAGGTTGTCATGGTTCCACCTGTCACCAGAGGACAGCAGAGACGTCCTAGAGACATTAACCACACTCAGGTTGTCATGGTTCCTCCTGTCACCAGAGGACAGCAGAGACGTCCTAGAGACATTAACCACACTCAGGTTGTCCTGGTTCCACCTGTCACCAGAGGACAGCAGAGACGTCCTATAGACATTAACCACACTCAGGTTGTCATGGTTCCACCTGTCACCAGAGGACAGCAGAGACGTCCTAGAGACATTAACCACACTCAGGTTGTCATGGTTCCACCTGTCACCAGAGGACAGCAGAGACGTCCTAGAGACATTAACCACACTCAGGTTGTCATGGTTCCACCTGTCACCAGAGGACAGCAGAGACGTCCTAGAGACATTAACCACACTCAGGTTGTCATGGTTCCACCTGTCACCAGAGGACAGCAGAGACGTCCTAGAGACATTAACCACACTCAGGTTGTCATGGTTCCACCTGTCACCAGAGGACAGCAGAGACCGTCCTAGAGACATTAACCACACTCAGGTTGTCATGGTTCCACTTGTCACCAGAGGACAGCAGAGACGTCCTAGAGATACTCAGGTTGTCATGGTTCCACCTGTCACCAGAGGACAGCAGAGACGTCCTAGAGACATTAACCACACTCAGGTTGTCCTGGTTCCACCTGTCACCAGAGGACAGCAGAGACGTCCTAGAGACATTAACCACACTCAGGTTGTCCTGGTTCCACCTGTCACCAGAGGACAGCAGAGACGTCCTAGAGACATTAACCACACTCAGGTTGTCATGGTTCCACCTGTCACCAGAGGACAGCAGAGACGTCCTAGAGACATTAACCACACTCAGGTTGTCATGGTTCCACCTGTCACCAGAGGACAGCAGAGACGTCCTAGAGACATTAACCACACTCAGGTTGTCATGGTTCCACCTGTCACCAGAGGACAGCAGAGAACGTCCTAGAGACATTAACCACACTCAGGTTGTCATGGTTCCACCTGTCACCAGAGGACAGCAGAGACGTCCTAGAGACATTAACCACACTCAGGTTGTCATGGTTCCACCTGTCACCAGAGGACAGCAGAGACGTCCTAGAGACATTAACCACACTCAGGTTGTCCTGGTTCCACCTGTCACCAGAGGACAGCAGAGACGTCCTAGAGACATTAACCACACTCAGGTTGTCCTGGTTCCACCTGTCACCAGAGGACAGCAGAGACGTCCTAGAGACATTAACCACACTCAGGTTGTCATGGATCCACCTGTCACCAGAGGACAGCAGAGACGTCCTAGAGACATTAACCACACTCAGGTTGTCATGGTTCCACCTGTCACCAGAGGACAGCAGAGACGTCCTAGAGACATTAACCACTCTCAGGTTGTCATGGTTCCACCTGTCACCAGAGGACAGCAGAGACCGTCCTAGAGACATTAACCACACTCAGGTTGTCCTGGTTCCACCTGTCACCAGAGGACAGCAGAGACGTCCTAGAGACATTAACCACACTCAGGTTGTCATGGTTCCACCTGTCACCAGAGGACAGCAGAGACGTCCTAGAGACATTAACCACACTCAGGTTGTCATGGTTCCACCTGTCACCAGAGGACAGCAGAGACGTCCTAGAGACATTAACCACACTCAGGTTGTCATGGTTACACCTGTCACCAGAGGACAGCAGAGACGTCCTAGAGACATTAACCACACTCAGGTTGTCCTGGTTCCACCTGTCACCAGAGGACAGCAGAGACGTCCTAGAGACATTAACCACACTCAGGTTGTCATGGTTCCACCTGTCACCAGAGGACAGCAGAGACGTCCTAGAGACATTAACCACACTCAGGTTGTCATGGTTCCACCTGTCACCAGGGGACAGCAGAGACGTCCTAGAGACATTAACCACACTCAGGTTGTCCTGGTTCCACCTGTCACCAGAGGACAGCAGAGACGTCCTAGAGACATTAACCACACTCAGGTTGTCATGGTTCCACCTGTCACCAGAGGACAGCAGAGACGTCCTAGAGACATTAACCACACTCAGGTTGTCCTGGATCCACCTGTCACCAGAGGACAGCAGAGACCGTCCTAGAGACATTAACCACACTCAGGTTGTCATGGTTCCACCTGTCACCAGAGGACAGCAGAGACGTCCTAGAGACATTAACCACACTCAGGTTGTCATGGTTCCACCTGTCACCAGAGGACAGCAGAGACGTCCTAGAGACATTAACCACACTCAGGTTGTCATGGTTCCACCTGTCACCAGAGGACAGCAGAGACGTCCTAGAGACATTAACCACACTCAGGTTGTCATGGTTCCACCTGTCACCAGAGGACAGCAGAGACGTCCTAGAGACATTAACCACACTCAGGTTGTCATGGTTCCACCTGTCACCAGAGGACAGTAGAGACGTCCTAGAGACATTAACCACACTCAGGATGTCATGGTTCCACCTGTCACCAGAGGACAGCAGAGACGTCCTAGAGACATTAACCACACTCAGGTTGTCATGGTTCCACCTGTCACCAGAGGACAGCAGAGACGTCCTAGAGACATTAACCACACTCAGGTTGTCATGGTTCCTCCTGTCACCAGAGGACAGCAGAGACGTCCTAGAGACATTAACCACACTCAGGTTGTCATGGTTCCTCCTGTCACCAGAGGACAGCAGAGACGTCCTAGAGACATTAACCACACTCAGGTTGTCATGGTTCCACCTGTCACCAGAGGACAGCAGAGACGTCCTAGAGACATTAACCACACTCAGGTTGTCATGGTTCCACCTGTCACCAGAGGACAGCAGAGACGTCCTAGAGACATTAACCACACTCAGGTTGTCATGGTTCCACCTGTCACCAGAGGACAGCAGAGACGTCCTAGAGACATTAACCACTCTCAGGTTGTCATGGTTCCACCTGTCACCAGAGGACAGCAGAGACCGTCCTAGAGACATTAACCACACTCAGGTTGTCCTGGTTCCACCTGTCACCAGAGGACAGCAGAGACGTCCTAGAGACATTAACCACACTCAGGTTGTCATGGTTCCACCTGTCACCAGAGGACAGCAGAGACGTCCTAGAGACATTAACCACACTCAGGTTGTCATGGTTCCACCTGTCACCAGAGGACAGCAGAGACGTCCTAGAGACATTAACCACACTCAGGTTGTCATGGTTACACCTGTCACCAGAGGACAGCAGAGACGTCCTAGAGACATTAACCACACTCAGGTTGTCCTGGTTCCACCTGTCACCAGAGGACAGCAGAGACGTCCTAGAGACATTAACCACACTCAGGTTGTCATGGTTCCACCTGTCACCAGAGGACAGCAGAGACGTCCTAGAGACATTAACCACACTCAGGTTGTCATGGTTCCACCTGTCACCAGGGGACAGCAGAGACGTCCTAGAGACATTAACCACACTCAGGTTGTCCTGGTTCCACCTGTCACCAGAGGACAGCAGAGACGTCCTAGAGACATTAACCACACTCAGGTTGTCCTGGATCCACCTGTCACCAGAGGACAGCAGAGACCGTCCTAGAGACATTAACCACACTCAGGTTGTCATGGTTCCACCTGTCACCAGAGGACAGCAGAGACGTCCTAGAGACATTAACCACACTCAGGTTGTCATGGTTCCACCTGTCACCAGAGGACAGTAGAGACGTCCTAGAGACATTAACCACACTCAGGATGTCATGGTTCCACCTGTCACCAGAGGACAGCAGAGACGTCCTAGAGACATTAACCACACTCAGGTTGTCATGGTTCCACCTGTCACCAGAGGACAGCAGAGACGTCCTAGAGACATTAACCACACTCAGGTTGTCATGGTTCCTCCTGTCACCAGAGGACAGCAGAGACGTCCTAGAGACATTAACCACACTCAGGTTGTCATGGTTCCTCCTGTCACCAGAGGACAGCAGAGACGTCCTAGAGACATTAACCACACTCAGGTTGTCATGGTTCCACCTGTCACCAGAGGACAGCAGAGACGTCCTAGAGACATTAACCACACTCAGGTTGTCATGGTTCCACCTGTCACCAGAGGACAGCAGAGACGTCCTAGAGACATTAACCACACTCAGGTTGTCATGGTTCCACCTGTCACCAGGGGACAGCAGAGACGTCCTAGAGACATTAACCACACTCAGGTTGTCCTGGTTCCACCTGTCACCAGAGGACAGCAGAGACGTCCTAGAGACATTAACCACACTCAGGTTGTCATGGTTCCACCTGTCACCAGAGGACAGCAGAGACGTCCTAGAGACATTAACCACACTCAGGTTGTCCTGGATCCACCTGTCACCAGAGGACAGCAGAGACCGTCCTAGAGACATTAACCACACTCAGGTTGTCATGGTTCCACCTGTCACCAGAGGACAGCAGAGACGTCCTAGAGACATTAACCACACTCAGGTTGTCATGGTTCCACCTGTCACCAGAGGACAGCAGAGACGTCCTAGAGACATTAACCACACTCAGGTTGTCATGGTTCCACCTGTCACCAGAGGACAGCAGAGACGTCCTAGAGACATTAACCACACTCAGGTTGTCATGGTTCCACCTGTCACCAGAGGACAGCAGAGACGTCCTAGAGACATTAACCACACTCAGGTTGTCATGGTTCCACCTGTCACCAGAGGACAGTAGAGACGTCCTAGAGACATTAACCACACTCAGGATGTCATGGTTCCACCTGTCACCAGAGGACAGCAGAGACGTCCTAGAGACATTAACCACACTCAGGTTGTCATGGTTCCACCTGTCACCAGAGGACAGCAGAGACGTCCTAGAGACATTAACCACACTCAGGTTGTCATGGTTCCTCCTGTCACCAGAGGACAGCAGAGACGTCCTAGAGACATTAACCACACTCAGGTTGTCATGGTTCCTCCTGTCACCAGAGGACAGCAGAGACGTCCTAGAGACATTAACCACACTCAGGTTGTCATGGTTCCACCTGTCACCAGAGGACAGCAGAGACGTCCTAGAGACATTAACCACACTCAGGTTGTCATGGTTCCACCTGTCACCAGAGGACAGCAGAGACGTCCTAGAGACATTAACCACACTCAGGTTGTCATGGTTCCACCTGTCACCAGAGGACAGCAGAGACGTCCTAGAGACATTAACCACTCTCAGGTTGTCATGGTTCCACCTGTCACCAGAGGACAGCAGAGACCGTCCTAGAGACATTAACCACACTCAGGTTGTCCTGGTTCCACCTGTCACCAGAGGACAGCAGAGACGTCCTAGAGACATTAACCACACTCAGGTTGTCATGGTTCCACCTGTCACCAGAGGACAGCAGAGACGTCCTAGAGACATTAACCACACTCAGGTTGTCATGGTTCCACCTGTCACCAGAGGACAGCAGAGACGTCCTAGAGACATTAACCACACTCAGGTTGTCATGGTTACACCTGTCACCAGAGGACAGCAGAGACGTCCTAGAGACATTAACCACACTCAGGTTGTCCTGGTTCCACCTGTCACCAGAGGACAGCAGAGACGTCCTAGAGACATTAACCACACTCAGGTTGTCATGGTTCCACCTGTCACCAGAGGACAGCAGAGACGTCCTAGAGACATTAACCACACTCAGGTTGTCATGGTTCCACCTGTCACCAGGGGACAGCAGAGACGTCCTAGAGACATTAACCACACTCAGGTTGTCCTGGTTCCACCTGTCACCAGAGGACAGCAGAGACGTCCTAGAGACATTAACCACACTCAGGTTGTCCTGGATCCACCTGTCACCAGAGGACAGCAGAGACCGTCCTAGAGACATTAACCACACTCAGGTTGTCATGGTTCCACCTGTCACCAGAGGACAGCAGAGACGTCCTAGAGACATTAACCACACTCAGGTTGTCATGGTTCCACCTGTCACCAGAGGACAGTAGAGACGTCCTAGAGACATTAACCACACTCAGGATGTCATGGTTCCACCTGTCACCAGAGGACAGCAGAGACGTCCTAGAGACATTAACCACACTCAGGTTGTCATGGTTCCACCTGTCACCAGAGGACAGCAGAGACGTCCTAGAGACATTAACCACACTCAGGTTGTCATGGTTCCTCCTGTCACCAGAGGACAGCAGAGACGTCCTAGAGACATTAACCACACTCAGGTTGTCATGGTTCCTCCTGTCACCAGAGGACAGCAGAGACGTCCTAGAGACATTAACCACACTCAGGTTGTCATGGTTCCACCTGTCACCAGAGGACAGCAGAGACGTCCTAGAGACATTAACCACACTCAGGTTGTCATGGTTCCACCTGTCACCAGAGGACAGCAGAGACGTCCTAGAGACATTAACCACACTCAGGTTGTCATGGTTCCACCTGTCACCAGAGGACAGCAGAGACGTCCTAGAGACATTAACCACACTCAGGTTGTCATGGTTCCACCTGTCACCAGAGGACAGCAGAGACGTCCTAGAGACATTAACCACACTCAGGTTGTCATGGTTCCACCTGTCACCAGAGGACAGCAGAGACGTCCTAGAGACATTAACCACACTCAGGTTGTCATGGTTCCACCTGTCACCAGAGGACAGCAGAGACGTCCTAGAGACATTAACCACACTCAGGTTGTCATGGTTCCTCCTGTCACCAGAGGACAGCAGAGACGTCCTAGAGACATTAACCACACTCAGGTTGTCATGGTTCCACCTGTCACCAGAGGACAGCAGAGACGTCCTAGAGACATTAACCACACTCAGGTTGTCATGGTTCCACCTGTCACCAGAGGACAGCAGAGACGTCCTAGAGACATTAACCACACTCAGGTTGTCATGGTTCCACCTGTCACCAGAGGACAGCAGAGACGTCCTAGAGACATTAACCACACTCAGGTTGTCACGGTTCCACCTGTCACCAGAGGACAGCAGAGACGTCCTAGAGACATTAACCACACTCAGGTTGTCACGGTTCCACCTGTCACCAGAGGACAGCAGAGACGTCCTAGAGACATTAACCACACTCAGGTTGTCACGGTTCCACCTGTCACCAGAGGACAGCAGAGACGTCCTAGAGACATTAACCACACTCAGGTTGTCATGGTTCCACCTGTCACCAGAGGACAACAGAGACGTCCTAGAGACATTAACCAGACTCAGGTTGTCATGGTTCCACCTGTCACCAGAGGACAGCAGAGACGTCCTAGAGACATTAACCACACTCAGGTTGTCATGGTTCCACCTGTCACCAGAGGACAGCAGAGACGTCCTAGAGACATTAACCACACTCAGGTTGTCATGGTTCCACCTGTCACCAGAGGACAGCAGAGACGTCCTAGAGACATTAACCACACTCAGGTTGTCATGGTTCCAGCTGTCCCCAGAGGACAGCAGAGACGTCCTAGAGACATTAACCACACTCAGGTTGTCATGGTTCCACCTGTCACCAGAGGACAGCAGAGACGTCCTAGAGACATTAACCACACTCAGGTTGTCATGGTTCCACCTGTCACCAGAGGACAGCAGAGACGTCCTAGAGACATTAACAACACTCAGGTTGTCATGGTTCCACCTGTCACCAGAGGACAGCAGAGACGTCCTAGAGACATTAACCACACTCAGGTTGTCACGGTTCCACCTGTCACCAGAGGACAGCAGAGACGTCCTAGAGACATTAACCACACTCAGGTTGTCACGGTTCCACCTGTCACCAGAGGACAGCAGAGACGTCCTAGAGACATTAACCACACTCAGGTTGTCACGGTTCCACCTGTCACCAGAGGACAGCAGAGACGTCCTAGAGACATTAACCACACTCAGGTTGTCACGGTTCCACCTGTCACCAGAGGACAGCAGAGACGTCCTAGAGACATTAACCACACTCAGGTTGTCATGGATCCACCTGTCACCAGAGGACAGCAGAGACGTCCTAGAGACATTAACCACACTCAGGTTGTCATGGTTCCACCTGGCACCAGAGGACAATTTTTATATCATCAATTTCTCTCAGCCAATCATCAGTGATTTGTGTAAGTGCTGTGCTTGTTGAATGTCCTTCCCTATAAGCATGCTGAAAGTTTGTTGTGAATTTGTTTACTGTAAAATAGTATTGTATCTGGTCAAACTGTAAGGACCGACGCCGGAGATGAGAAGAAGGGAAGGGGAGTAAACATTTAATCAGGAAACAGACAAAGACCAAGACAAGAACAGCATCAGCACAGGGGTACAAAATGACAAACAACAATTAATGAAGCAGGGAACAGAGCAGGGAACCAGACAAATATAGCAGAGGTAATGACAGAGGTGATTGAGTCCAGGTGAGTCCAATAATCGCTGATGTGCATGACGGGGGGAAGGCAGGTGTGCGTAATGACGGTGGCAGGAGTGCGTAATGCTGGGGAGCCTGGCGCCTTTGAGCGCCAGGGAGGGGGAGCGAGTGCAGGCGTGACACAATTTCCCCCCCCCCCCCATAAGTTTACTAAGGGTTGGTAACAGGCTGATTGGTCAGCTATTTGAGCCAGTAAAGGGGGCTTTACTATTCTTAGATAGCAGAATGACTTTTGCTTCCCTCCAAGCCTGAGGGCACACAGTTGGCTTAAATTGAAGATGTGGCAAATAGGAGTGGCAATATCGTCCGCTATTATCCTCAGTAATTTTCCATCCAAGTTGTCAGACCCCGGTGGCTTGTCATTGTTGATAGACAACAATAATTTTTTCACCTCTTCCCCAATAACTTTACGGAATTTAAAATTACAATGCTTGTCTTTCATAATTTGGTCAGACTTGGATGAGTAGTGTCAGCATTTGTTGCTGGCATGTCATGCCTAAGTTTGCTAATCTTGCCAATGACAAAAATCATTATAGTAGTCGGCAATATCAGTTGGTTTTGTGATGAATGAGCCATCGGATTCAATGAAGGATGGAGCTGAGTTTGCCTTTTTTCCCAGAATTTCCTTTAAGGTGCTCCAAAGCTTTTACTATCATTCTTTATTTAATTTATCTTGTTTTCATAGTGTAGTTTCTTCTTCTTTTTGTTCAGTTTAGTCTCATGATTTCTCAATTTGCAAAAGGTTTGCCAATCGGTTGTGCAGCCAAACGTATTTGCCATTCCTTTTGCCTCATCCCTCTCAACCATACCATTTTTTAAATTCCTCATCAATCTACAGAGATTTGACAGTTTTTACAGTCATTTTCTTAATGTATGCATGCTTACTAGCAACTGGAATTAGCAATTTCATAAATGTGTCAAGTCCAGTGTATGTTTGCTCCTCATTACACACCACAGACCAACATATATTTTTCACACCTATAACATAGGAATCACTACAAAACTTCTGGTATGACCTCTTATACACTATATAGGCCCAGCCTTTGGAACTTTGGTTTTCCTAGATATGGCTACTATATTGTGATCACTACATCCGATGGATCTGGATACTGCTTTCAAGCTAATTTCTGATGAATACATGTTGATGATTTCATTCCTGTACTGTTTGTAACTACCCTGGTAGGTTGACTGATAACCTGAACCAGGTTGCAGGCACTGGTTACAGTTTGAAGCATTTTCTTGAGTGTGCAGCTTGATGAAAGCTAGTCAATATTTAAATCACCCAGAAAATATACCTCTCTGTTGATATCACATACATTATCAAGCATTTCACACGTTATCCAGATACTGACTGTTAGCACTTGGTGGTCTATAGCAGCTTCCCACCAGAATGGGCTTTAGGTGAGGCAGATGAACCTGTAGCCATATTACTTCAACAATATTTAACATGAGATCCTCTTAAATGTTTACAGGAATGTGGTTCTGAATATAAACAACAACACCTCCACCTTTGGCTTTTCTGTAAATGTTATAACCTTGTATTGCTACCACTGTATCATCAAAGGTATTGTCTAAGTGAGTTTCAGAGATAGTCATAATATTAATGTCATCTGTTACTCGCAAATTATTGATTTCATGAACCTTGTTTCTTAAGCCACATATGATAACATGGGCTATTTTGTACAAACAATATTGTACAAACAATAGTACGCAAGTGTAACGGATCTGAAATGGCTAGCTAGTTAGCGGGTACGCGCTAATAGCGTTTCAATCAGTTACGTCACTTGCTCTGAAACCTAGAAGTAGTGGTTCCCCTTGCTCTGCAAGGGCCGTGGCTTTTGTGAAGCGATGGGTAACGACGCTTCGTGGGTGACTGTTGTTGATGTGTGCAGAGGGTCCCTGGTTCGCGCCCGGGTCGGGGCGAGGGGACGCCGTAAAGTTAAACTGTTACACAAGTATAAACACCATGGGACCACGCAGCCGTCATACCGCTCAGGAAGGATACGAAGGATATCTCTCTCCTAGAGATTAATCTACTTTGTTGCGAAAAGTGCAAATAATTCCCAAAACAACAGCAAAGGACCTTGTGAAGATGCTGGAGGAAACAGGTACAAAGTATCTATATCCACAGTAAAACGAGTCTTATATCGACATAACCTGAAAGGCCGCTCAGCAAGGAAGAAGCCACTGCTCCGAAACCATCTTAAAAAAGCTATACTACGGTTTGCAACTGCATTTGGGGACAAAGATCGTACTTTGTGAGAATGTCCTCTGGTCTGATGAAACAAAAATAGAACTGTTTGGCCATAATGATCATTGTTGTTTGGAGGAAAAAGGGGGAGGCTTGCAAGCTGAAGAACACCATCCCAACCGTGAAGCACGGTGGTGGCAGCATCATGTTGTGGGGGTGCTTTGCTGCAGGAGGGACTGGTGCACTTCACAAAATAGATGGCATCATGAGGAGGAAAATTATGTGGATATAGTGAAGCAACATCTCAAGACATCAGTCAGGAAGTTAAAGCTTGGTTGCAAATGGGTCTTCCAAATGGACAACGACCCCAAGCATACTTCCAAAGTTGTGGCAAAATGGCTTAAGGACAACAAGGTCAAGGTATTGGAGTGGCCATCACAAAGTCATGACTTCAATCATATAGAACATTTGTGAGCAGAACTGAAAAAACGTGTGCGAGCAAGGAGGCCTATACAATATCTATAGTATCAGCAGAGGCATTCAGGGCAGTTAGAGGGACATAAATTAGGTTACTAATGTATAATGTACATTTGCTGAAGCATTATGACAACTCAGTGTCTCAATGGTAGGGATTAACTGAGCTGGACTTGGGTCAGTGATTAGTCATTGTCTCAACGCAGCCTTATAATGCTGTGAAAGGTTTCAGGAACCGAAATGATTTGGGTGGATCACATCCTCATTGTAAAATGTGTTTTGTTTCCAAAAGGTATTGAAATTGTCAACAAAAGTTACACCAACTGAGCTGCAAAAATCATGTAGCCAGTTGTGAAAAAAAAAAAATCCTGTTAAAGTGTTCAATGCCTCGATTCAGAGCGGGCACAGGGCCAGATATGATCAGAGAGGTCACAGGGCCAGATATGATCAGAGAGGTCACAGGGCCAGATATGATCAGAGAGGACACAGGGCCAGATATGATCAGAGAGGGCACAGGGCCAGATATGATCAGAGAGGACACAGGGCCAGATATGATCAGAGAGGGCACAGGGCCAGATATGATCAGAGAGGGCACAGGGCCAGACATGATCAGAGAGGGCACAGGGCCAGATATGATCAGAGAGGACACAGGGCCAGATATTATCAGAGAGGGCACAGAGCCAGATATGATCAGAGAGGACACAGGGCCAGATATGATCAGAGAGGGCACAGGGCCAGATATGATCAGAGAGGTCACAGGGCCAGATATGATCAGAGAGGACACAGGGCCAGATATGATCAGAGAGGACACAGGGCCAGATATGATCAGAGAGGACACAGGGCCAGATATGATCAGAGAGGGCACAGGGCCAAATATGATGGATCTCTTATTAGTGTCTAGCAGAGAGTCAATCAGCTCTTTAAAATCCAGTTTCAACTGTTCAGAGGTGCCCTTCATAATGTCATTAAAACCCACATAGACTGCGATAGAATCAATGTCCATCTCCTGATGTAGCCGTCGTGACATGCTGTGAACCTTCTACTCCACCATCAGATGGGGGAGCTCCGGGCAACACCGGCCAGTTGGATTACAAAAAAGAACAAGGCGGAGATGAATCCAACAAGTGTGAACTTCGTCCAGCCACCGGTGTAGAAAAGGTAAACATTCCACTCCGGTACCGGGGTCAATGCAAACAGTCTGTTTGGCGTTTTGATGACTTATTCAGCAGTCTTATGGCTTGGTGGTAGAAGATGTTAAGGAGCCTTTTGGGCCTAGACTTGGTGCTCCTGTACCACTTGCCGTGCGGTAGCAGAGAGAACAGTCTATGACTTGGGTGACTGGAGTTGGGCCTTCCTATGACACCGCCTAGTATATAGGTCCTGGATGGCAGGAAGCTTGGCCCCAGTGATGTACTGGGTCATACGCACTACCCTCTGTAGAGCCTTACGGTTGGATGCTGAGCAGTTGCCATACCAGGCAGTGATGCAACCGGTCAGGATGCTCTTGAAAGTGCAGCTGTAGAAATTGTTGAGAATCTGGGGACCCATGCCAAATCTTTTCAGTCTCCTGAGGGGGAATATGCATTGTTGTGCCCTCTTCACGACTGTCTTTTTGTGTTTGGACCATGATGGCTTGTTGGTAATGTGGACACCAAGGAACTTGAAGCTCTCGACCCACTCCACTACAGCACCGTCGATGAGAATGGCGGCGTGTTCGGCACTAATTTTCCTTGTCTTGCTCACATTGAGGGATAGGTTGTTTTTTCTGGCACCACACTGCCAGTTCTCTGACCTCTTCCCTATAGGCTGTCTCATCGTTGTCGGTGATCAGGCCTACCACTGTTGTGTCGTCTGCAAACTTAATGATGGTGTTGAAGTTGTGACTGGCCATGCAGTCGTGGGTGAACAGGTAGTACAGGAGGGGACTGAGCACACACCCCTGAGGGGCTCCATTGTTCAGGATCAGAGTGGCAGATGTGTTGCTACCTACCCCCACCACCTGGGGGCGGCCTGTCAGGAAGTCCAGGATCCAGTTGCAGAGGGAGGTGTTTAGTCCCAGAATCCTTAGCTCAGTGATGAGCTTTGAGGGCACTATGGTGTTGAACGCTGAGCTGTAGTCAATGAATAGCATTCTCACATAAGTCTTCCTTTTGTCCAGGTTGGGAAGGGGAGTGTGGAGTGAATCTTAGCCCTGTATTGACACTTTGCCTGTTTGATGGTTCGTCGCAGGGCATAGCAGGATTTCTTGTCAGCTTCCGGGTTAGAGTCCCGCACCTTGAAAGCGGCAGCTCTACCCTTTAGCTCAGTGCTAATGTTGCCTGTAATCCATGGCTTCTGGTTGTGGTATGTACGTACAGTCACTGTGGGGACGACGTCCTCGATGCACTTATTGATAAAGCCAGTGAATGATGTGGTGTGCTCCTCAATGCCATCGGAAGAATCCCTAAGCTAAAAATAGCAGAAAAAATATTGTTTCTCGGATATAAACACCTTTCTTGGCTACTAAAACTGAAGGCACTTGACACTTTAGTGGAATTTCATAAATGTCTTCTTGGAGAATCTCTATGGGAGAACGTAACATTTCTATCCAACCTTCCAGCAATAAAACTAGGGAGCGGATTGTGGCGCCATCTGCTGGCCATTTAGGGAATTGAGTTCTCAACCGGTGTGCCAACTTTTGTTCTGTAATACGGAGTATTGACGGAGAAATGACAACGGGAAAAACTCACTTTAACACGCATTATTGGCTCAAAACCTAATAGTGTCTAGAATATGTATTTGCTCTTGGAGACTTCTTTAGATGTTCAGCAAAAATGAAAAAGAAACAAAAACAGTGTGTCGTTTGTAATGCCATTTAAATACACAGCTATTAGTTCCACATTGTAAAGGCCCATACTTCATCTGCTATTGAAATATAGATAGATAGAACTGTATTGTGGTTATTCATAGCATGTGAGCATTTCATGAACACAAACACAGGAAAAACTGTTGCTGAGGTGATTGATTGTTGGCATAGCAACCAAATCTGTTTTGATATTACATTGTCTGTCCGAGCTACTCCCGAGGACAAGTTGAAATAACTGAAAAGAGAAAGAATAACAAGCAGCTTGTCTTTTCTCTTTTCCTTTCTGTGTGAAAGAGAAGCTCATGTTTAGATTGCCCAACCCTTATTAAGGGAGATGTGTAAAGACATGCTTTACCATAGAAATAGAATCTACTTCTGTGTACAGGTGAAAGAGAAGCTGTTTGGCCCAGGAAACAGGAAGTTCATGTATTTACAGACAGAATTTAAAAGTAATTTTGGACCAATGTAGTTTCAAATACATGTCATGAAATGTCGATTTTAAATATTTTGGACATCAGAGCAACCTTCAGGTAATCTTACTGGAGTCGGAAAAGGATGTTGACATAATAGGTAAGATATACCAACCTGTCCTTAGAGATCCTTATTTATTCTCTATGTTCGGTTAGGTCAGACCTTGCAGAGAGCATATCCAACTGACAATCTCTTAGAGAAAAAATATGAACTATTGGAACCAAGACTTCAAAAGAACCAATGTTGGCACAAGATAGAGGGAACGTTGGAGCATAACTATTGAAATTACAGTTAATGAAAATGTAAACTTAATCCAGTATTAACAAATGTATAGAATTTATTATACAAAAGACAACATTCACAAATCCTACAGCACAACAACAGAGACATGTCTTAAGTGTAAAACGAACAATGATTCAATAATCCATGCCTTCTGCAAGTGCTATGAAGTCCAAAGGCTATGGTACAGTACAGTACCATGGGCTGAGCAAGAAAGTTGGCTGTCAGAAGTATTACAATGTAAACATACTTTTAAGAAGTTTTAAGCATTTCCCTGTTTAGGTCACCTAACTGTACGAACTCTGAAGATAAATGGGGGCAATCAATTCACATATGCTGTCCAGGGCACAGCTGGGTTCTGAGGGAGTGACGATGAGCACTTTGTGACATCAGCCGATGTAAGAAGGGCTTTATAAATAAATGTGATTGATTATTTGAGGGGGGTCTATTACAAGCGGCAACAGTGAGAGACTTATTTCTGGAAAGGTGGATTTTTAAAAGTAGAAGCTCAAACTGTTTGGGCACAGATCTGGATAGTATGACAAAACTCTGCAGGAGACCTCTGCAGTAGAATGTGTTTTTTTGCAGTGTTAACAGGCACTACACAAAAACAAGATCACACAAAGCACAATGGGGAAATAACTGCCTAAATATGATCCCCAATCAGAGACAACGATAAACAGCTGCCTCTGATTGGGAACCATACCAGGCCAACATAGATATATATAATCACCTAGATAACCCACCCTAGTCACACCCCGACCTAACCAACATAGAGAATAAAAAGCTCTCTATGGTCAGGGCGTGACAGTTACACATGAAATAAACAAACATACAGTCAATTGTCGTGTCTTTAGCTGTGCCGGATTAAGTGATATGACATGCTATTCTATAAAATCCTTTCTCTGTAATTAATATTACCTGATTGAGCTAATCATGTAAATGTAATTAACTAGAAAGTCGGGGCACCACGAAAGAGTGTTTATAGAGCTGTTATCATCCAAATAAACTCTTAAAGACCTAGTAATATTTTACATCAATAGCAGTCAATATTAATCGTCACCTTATTTCAGTCTCATCCGAAAGTTGTAAATTCTTGGTTATCTTCACGAACCCTGGCTAACAAGTTGAATCAGCAATACAAAATTGGGTTTAATTATTTATTTACTAAATACCTAACTAATCACACAGAATTACATATACACAGAATGCAAATTATGTCATACAGAAAGCGTGGACGGAGCCGACATGACGGCTGGTTACACAAAGGAAAGGGGGTTGGGTTTGAGTGAAAGAGCGGGAAGACTGAGGAACAGAGGGAGAAGCTCTGCTATCGTAAATACAGTATCTTATGCATTCTAAAATTACCGCACATTTGGAAAAGGGAAATGCAATAAATATTTACTTTGAGCTGCGCTTCGGTAGGTTGGTCGTAGATGCTGGCCGTGTTGCCCAACAGAGATCTTGCTGTCCTCGGAAGAATGTCTCTGGTGGTAAATGGTATACGTTGTAGTATCGTCGTTGTGTGTTAGACTGTATACTTCGTCCGTCCTTTCCTAGCCCACGTTTACAGCGGCCGCTGCTAACTCAACGGCTAGGAGGTATCACTTCTGTAGTGAATAAGAGTTCAAAGTTCATACCATTCGCAACCAAAGCTCATGCTGATGTTGGCTTAGTTCTGTAGTTATTATCTGAATCCTTCTGACATCGGACCGTCGCCCTAATGTACCCGGAACAGCTTATTATCTGAATCCTTCTGACATCGGACCGTCGCCCTAATGTACCCGGAACAGCTTATTATCTGAATCCTTCTGACATCGGACCGTCGCCCTAATGTACCCGGAACAGCTTATTATCTGAATCCTTCTGACATCGGACCGTCGCCCTAATGTACCCGGAACAGAAAGTTATTTGCCCTTTTAATCCCCGGGTGGCGCAGTGGTCTAGGGCACTGCGCCACCAGAGTCTCTGGGTTCACGCCCAGGCTGGGCTGGGTTCGCGCCCAGGCTCTGTCGCAGCCGGCCGCAACCGGGAGATCCGTGGGGCGACGCACAATTGGCATAGCGTCGTCCGGGTTAGGGAGGGTTTGGCCGGTAGGGAGGGTTTGGCCGGTAGGGATATCCTTGTCTCAGTATGTAAAAATGTAATAAAATGTATGCACTCTACTGTAAGTCGCTCTGGATAAGAGCGTCTGCTAAATGACTAAAATGTAAATGTAAAATGTTTTAACTCAGAGGCTGCAGGCCTCGCGTACTCGGAACAGGAGGTTACATTTTCGTCAAGGGCTTATATAGTGGAGGGAGAGAAGGGTGTGTTTCATAGTTTATAACCCATGTCTCTTCACAGGGGCGGGCCACTGATTGAGCAGAGCTCTAACCTTATGAAAACCCAATTCTCTCATTTGGAAGCTAAAATTACATTTAATCTTTTCACAAATAGTTTCATATTCAAAAATTTAAATTGCACAACAATTCCATGTGAATCTGATAACTAGAATGTGTAGACTTTCCCAGATACAGTTTATGTCGTCCTGTCATCAGTCATAATGTCTCAGATGACAACCGAACTGACATCATATTCATTAAGTACCAACGCATATTTTCAACTGGTTCTATTACTGAAATATGGTTCCTTTCCCTCCACTTGTTTGATGTTCCCAGACTCTCTATGTTTAACAAAGGCTATTCAAGAGTCCTTCAGTAGAGTCAGAGAGAGAGGGAAGGGAGAGAGGTATTTATGGGGGTGTCATAAACCTTACCCACAGGCCAACGTCACCGCTTAGTGCACTCCAGGAGTGTTTTGAAGTTACGTTTAAACCTTAATTGAGCGTGTGACCTTTATCCCCAAATAAGTAAAGACCTGATGCTCCAACCTTAAATGGGAAATTGACACACCCAATTCCTTCTGCTAACTGATTAATGGGGAGGAGCACACTTTTTGTTAGGTTTAACTTATAACCAGAGAATGTCCCAAAACCTTGTAGCATGTCCAAGAGATAAGGAAATAGACTCCACAGGGTTAGAGATGTATAAAAGAAGATAGATAGTCTGCCTATAAGAACACCTTGTGAGTAATGTTATACCTCAATATTCCCTTAATCCTCTCCTCCGCCCGCAGGAGGCTCAATAGTAATATCAAATAGGAAAGGGGATAAACAGCAAACCTGCCTGGCCCCCCTGTGGAGAGGGAAGTAGCTGGAGGTAACATTGTTGGAGCGAACAGAAGCCACTGTGGACGAGTACAAAATCTTAATCCAGGAAAGGAATGACGGGCCAAACCCAAATCTCTCTAGTGCTGACAGATAAATACTCAACCTGGTCGAAAGCCTGTTCAGCATCAAGAGAGGTGACGACCTCTGGCTGTAGAGTTGAGTGGACAGAATAAAGAACATTAAATAGCCGGCGCATATTATAGAAAGATTACCTACCTGAGATAAATCCGGTTTGGTCAGAGTTAATTATTTTAGGCCTAACTGTCTCTAAAAGGTGCGAGAGGACCTTAGCGAGAATTTTTATTTTATAATCGCAGCACAAAAGGCTTATAGGGCCGTATGAGCTACAGCCTAGGGGATTCTTGTCTTTTTTAAGCAAAACCAAAATAGTTACCTGGGTAAGTGTCTGTGCCTCTCCAAATTTTTTAAAATAAATAAATAAGAAAACAGCCCCGTAAAATTCAACATTTGGTAAATGTAACCCTCTGTTGATCATCCTAACAAGCCAGAACACCGGAAATAGACTGGCAAATGCTTGGTAATTAATACCCGCCCTGCAGAGCTGCAGTGTTTGCTCATCTATACAACCTGCCATCCGCCACCAAGCACCAGGGCGGACCAACCAGTCAAATTGTAAATAATAATACAAATGGTGCTTTGGGAGTATAAACTTGTATGTATTTAACATGCTCACAGTATGTTAGTAGGGTAACCTATTCAGGCACGGAAAGAGAGCTCAGTGGCTAGCCTTAGGTAGCGACTAGGCTAATTATTACTACACTACCTAGCACCGTGGCTCTACAGCCGCAGCTAGTTGGTAGAAGCTAATTGTGCCATGTACTGTAAATAAAATACTATTCAAACTATATTGTCCTTGTGAGAACATGTCACCCTATACGTACCATCATTGTTCAGAACGTTTAGTTACTAGATTAATAATTGTCATTGTTTGGCATCAGGGTGGAGGCACGTTTATAATCAAGATATGAATTCACTAGTTGGTCCTTGGTCGCGTTAGCACGGCTAGTGCAGGGTCATAGTATGAGCCCACAACGGCTAGTTAGTATTATGTCTCCTGTCCTCCTGTGAATAGTAGGTGCGCGACAATGTATTCTTTGGCCTTGGTTGTTTCTAAAAATGTCTTCTGCTCGCCGGAGGCAGTAGTGATCTTCGGTACTGCTGGGTAAAGAATGCCGAACGTGGTGTTCCGACAGCGGTGTAGGAGCCCCTTCACCTCGTTGAAGGCTGACCTCTTCTTCATGACTGCCGCCGTGTAGTCTGGGTAAATGCGAATATTCTGGCTGTCGTGGGTGATGGGAGCCACTCGCGCTGCCTTACAGAAGACATCCTCCTTCTCCTGAAGGTAGTGGAATTTAACCTAACGCTGCCTTACGGAAGACATCCTCCTTCTCCTGAAGGTAGTGGGGGGGGGGGGGGGGGGTCAGAGTCAGGTGAGCCTGAGGCTTCAGCGGTCCATGGCCGTTGTTGTCTTGACATTTTACGATTAAAAGGCCAAACATTTAAGAAAAAAAAGCCAGATTAGTAAATTGTGTTCGATTCCATATTAGACATTTCAAAATTAACACGGTGGGGGAGGTGTTGGTAAAGTATTAATAGCAAATTGTTCACCCTGGATCTGAGCACCGAGAAAACGCGTCTTCACATGTTGTTGCTCACCAGCACCCCCTTATTCATATTGTTTAAACTGCATTGTTGTTTAGGGGCTTGTAAGTAAGCAATTCACTGTAAATTGTATTCTGCGCATGTGACTAATAAAATGTGATTTGATTTGATCCATTAATTATTATTACCTCATATCAGTCTCATTCTGAATGTTGTTGACTTCAAATCTGCATGAACCCTAGTCTAAATGATGATTCAGCGATACATAAATTGGCTTAATTATTTATTTACTAACTATCTAAATAATCACATAGAATTACATACACACACACAATATAGGTTGAATTGATTACTAACAGAATGCAATGAAAAGTCCCTAGTGGACTAACCCCATATGACGGCTTGTTACACAATGAAAGAGGTGGGGAAAGAAAGAGCGGGAGAAGGAGAGACAAAGGAATTCAACTATCGTACATGCAGTTGAATAATACGCTCATCGTAAATATGGATATTTAGCACCCTAATGTACATATTTACGCTTGTATGTCTTTGTTGTCTCTCTCTCTCTGTTGATATCGACCAATCCGTCTGTGATGAATAGTTTGAAGGAAAGTCTCTGGTTGTGTAAGACTCAGGTTGTCCACCAGAGGTCACAATGTCCTTGGCAGTTGTAATAGTAGGCTTTCTTTGTTCTGGAAGTGTTCGTTAGACTGGATACATCAGACGTTCCAATGATCGTTTGATGAGATCTTCCTGGTGTGCACCGCCTGCAGAGCTGCAGGCGGTGCATGTCTTAATCTTCTTCATTCGTCGAGTTTCAGAGGGTCTTGTAGTGTTAGACCATTTGTCACGTATTCAGCTCGCGTTGGACGTATAGCAATCAATCGGGGTGGCAGGTAGCCTAGTGGTTAGAGTGTTGGGCTTATAACCGAAAGGTTGCAAGATCGAATCCTCGTGCTGACAAGCTAAAAATCTGTCATTCTGCCCCTGAACAAGACAGTTGTTCCTTGGCTGTCATTGACAATAAGAATTTGTTCTTAAAACCTCTCTAGGATAGGTGGGACGATAGCGTCCCACTTGGCCAAAATCCAGAAAAAAATGTAGCGCTTCAAATATATTACTATAAAAATCTATCTTTCATGAAATCACACATGAAAGACACCAAATTAAAGCTACACATGTTGTGAATCCAGCCAACATGTCTGATTTCAAAAAGGATTTACGGGGAAAGCACACCAAACAATTATGTTAGCTCAGTACATAGCCACAGAAAAACACAGCCATTTTCCCAGCAAAATATAGTAGTAACAAAAACCAGAAATAGAGATAAAATTTATCACTAACCTTTGAACATCTTCATCAGATGACAATCATATGACATCATGATACACAATACATTTATGTTTTGTTCGATAATGTGCATATTTATATCCACAAATCTCGGTTTACATTGGCGCCATGTTCAGAAATGACTCCAAAATATCCTGAGTAATTACAGAGAGCCACGTCAAATAACAGAAATACTCATCATAAACTTAGATGAAAGATACATGTTTTACATATAATTAAAGATACACTTGTTCCTAATGCAACCGCTGTGTCAGATTTTAAAAAAATTAAAAAAGCACACCATGCAATAATCTGAGACGGCGCTCAGATACTAACAACATTTCTCCGCCATGTTGGAGTCAACAGAAATACGAAATTACATCATAAATATTCCCTTACCTTTGATTATCTTCATCAGAATGCAGTGCCAGGAATCCTAGTTCCACAATAAATCGTTGTTTTGTTCGATAATGTCCATTACTTATGTCCAATTAGCTAATTTTGCTAGCATGTGTAGTGCACGTGTCCAAACTCTCGCGCAGATGCAGGCAAACGTCGGACGAAAACTTCAAAAAGTTATATTCCAGGTCGAATAAACTGGTCAAACTTAGTAGAGAATCAATCTTCAGGATGTTGTTATCATTTATATCCAATAAGGTTCCAACCGGAGAATTCTTTTCAGTCTCTATAAGTAATGGAACGCAAGACGATATATTGAGGAAAGCGCGCGACCGAGAACTGGCAATCTGCCAGACCACTGACTCATTCCCCTCCCATCAACAACAACACAGCATAAGCTTCATTCCACGTTCTACTGACTGTTGACATCTAGTGGAAGGCGTATGAAGTGCAAACAGATCCATATATTACAGGGAATTGAATAGGCGATGACTTTAACAACGACCACTCTCAGTGCCATATTAGTTCTGTTATACTCACAGACATCATTCAAACAGTTTTAGAAACTTCAGAGTGTTTTCTATCCAATAGTAATAATAATATGCATATATTAGCATGTGGGACAGAGTAGGAGGCAGTTCACTATGGGCACGAAATTTATCCAAAAGTGAAAATGCTGCCCCCTATACCAAAGAAGTTAACTAACTTATCTTTTTAAATAAAGGTAAAAAAATACAAATCTATTGATTTATAAAGCCCTTTTTACATCAGCTGATGTCACAAAGTGCTGTACAGAAACAAAGCCTAAAACCCCAAACAGCAAGCAATGCAAGTGTAGAAGCACAGTGGCTAGGAAGAAAGAGGGGAACCAGGCTATGAGGGGTGGCCAGTCCTCTTCTGGCTGTGCCTGGTGGAGATTATAACAGAACATGGCCAAGATGTTCAAATTTTCATAGATGACCAGCAGGGTCAAATAATAATAATCACATTGGTTGTAGAGGGTGCAGCAAGTCAGCACCTCAGGAGTAAATGTCAGTTGACTACTCATAGTCGATCATTCAGAGTATCTCTACCTCTCCTGCTGTCTCTAGAGAGTTGAAAACAGCAGGTCTGGGACAGGTAGCACGTCTGGTGAACAGGTCAAGGTTCCATAGCCGCAGGCAGAACAGTTGAAACTGGAGCAGCAGCACGACCAGGTGGACTGGGGACAGCAAGGAGTCATCAAGCCAGGTATTCCTGAGGCATGGTCCTAGGGCTCAGGTCCTCTGAGAGAGAATTAGAGAGAGAATTAGAGAGAGCATACTTAAATTCACACAGGACACCGGACAAGACATGAGAAATACTCCAGATACAACAGACTGTCCCTTTCTGGTCTCAATGGTTGGTCTCAATGCTTTCTGGTCTCAATGGTCTCAATGGTTGATTATTCAGGGTACAGCTAGAAACACTCTACACACCGGCAGCAATCTGGCATGTTTTGGTCTAATGTAAATTTCATTAGCAGCCCTTTATAATCACTGTGGCAAAAGGGGCATTCCATCCTTTTGGCATAATGTCTGTACTCATGTGGGCATGGTTACTGACTGGGTAAAACTTTACATGAAAAACAATTATCTAATTTAGAAGGCTAAAATCAAATTTAATCTTCTCACAAATAGTTTCATAGTTAATCATATACGTTTTACAACATTTGGATGTAACTCTGAAATATACATTGTGAAAGCTCTTAAAGTTACAATGTTTCCGATATAACGTCTTTAATGATATCACAAAACAATCAATGATCTGACATGATTGTTCTTTAAGTCCCGACCATTTCCCACATTCTTTGTGTTAGAAATATTGTTTCACTATCCACTTTTGGATTTTGGAGTTTTGGCGGGAAGAATCTCTTTGTAACCAAAATGGTTCTTTCTCCTCATTACTGCGTGGCCAGGGAGAGTCAGATCCTGCAAGGTATTTACGACCATCATAAACTGTCCAACTCCCCCAGGATAGGGGGGTCTTGAAACTTTTGGTTAGCCGGCACCTTTGATCTCCATCCAGGAGGGCACTTGGGGAGTTTCTCCCATTCTTCTCTGCATATCCTCGCAAGCTCTGTCAGGTTGGGGAGTGTCGCTGCCCACTATTTTCAAGTCTCTCCGTTCGATTGGGTTCAAGTCCAGGCTCTGGCTGGGCTATTCAAGGACATTCAGAGACTTGTCCTGAAGCTGCTCCTGCGTTGTCTTGGCTGTGTGCTTAGGGTCGTTGTCTTGTTGAAGGGTGAACCTTAGCCCCAGTCTGAGGTCCTGAGCGCTCTGGAGCAGGTTTTCATCAAGCATCTCTCTGTACTTTGCTCCGTTCATCTTTCCCTCGATCCTGCCTAGTCTCCCGGTCCCTGCCGCTGAAAAACATCCCCACAGCATGATGCTGCCACCACCATGCTTCACCGTAGGGATGGTGCCAGGTTTCCTCCAGATATGACGCTTGGCATTCAGACCAAAGAGTTCAATCTTGGTTTCATTACACCAGAGAATCTTGTTTCTCATGGTCTGAGAGTCCTTTAGGTGCTTTTTAGCAAACTCCAAGTGGGCTGTCATGTGCCTTTTACTGAAGAGTGGCTTCCATTTGGCCGCTCTACCATAAAGGCCTGATTAGTGGAGTGCTTCAGAGATGTTTGTCCTTCTGGAAGGTTCTCACATCTCCACAGAGGAACTCTGAAGCTCTGTCAGAGTGACCATCGGAATCTTGGTGACTTCCCTGACCAAGACCCTTCTCACCCGATTGCTCAGTTTGGCTGGGTGGCCAGCTCTAGGAAGAGTCTTGGTGGTTCCAAACTTCTTCCATTTAAGAATGATGGAGGCCACTGTGTTCTTGGGGACCTTCAATGCTGTAGAAATGTTTTGGTACCCTTCCCCAGATCTGTGCCTCAAAAATTCCTTTAACCTCATGGCTTGGTTCTTGCTCTGTCATGCACTGCGAACTGTGGGACCTTATATAGACTGGTGTGTGCCTTTCCAAATCATGTCCAATCATTTGAATTTACCACAGGCGGACTTCAATAAAGTTGTAGAAACATCTCCAGGATGATCAATAGAAACAGGATGCACCTGAGCTCAATTTTGAGATTCATAGCAAAGGGTCTGAATACTTAAGTAAATACGGTATTTCAAATTTTTTGGTAAAACATTTAGCAAAATTGTCAAAAAACCTGTTTTCACTTTGTCATTTTGGGTAATTGTGTGTAGATTGATGAGGAAACGTTTTTATTTAATCAATTTTTGGAATAAATCTGCAACGTAACAAAATGTGAGCGTACAAAACATTAGGAACACCTGATCTTTCCAGGAGGGTTGGGAGGGCGGCCTCGGCCCAAGCTCGGATCCCCACATCTCCATGTCGCCTGGGTTACGCCCGCCCGGCTTCATCCCCCCTTTCCCTCTTAGGCACGGCACCCCCAATATCAAGGTGCACAATTTATATAATGAATATGAATCCGGAGGGCAGAAATTATTAAATATTAAAGCATTAGACCGCTCACTAAATGCGTCAGTCATACAAAAGTTATACTTAAATGCAAACTTGTTGGAGATAATAAGAGTACATGGCTATAAAGGCTAGATAATTTTTCAAGCTGTTCAAACATTCATAGATGACCAGCTGGGTCAAATAATATAAACAGTGGTTATAGAGGGTGCAACCGGTCAGCACCTTAGGAGTAAATGCCAGTTGGCTTTTCATAGCCGAGCATTCAGAGGTCAAGACAGCGAGAGAGAGAGAGAGAGAGAGAGAGAGAGAGAGAGAGAGAGAGAGAGAGAGAGAGAGAGAGAGAGAGAGAGAGAGAGAGAGAGAGAGAGAGAGAGAGAGAGAGAGAGAGAGAGAGAGAGAGAGAGAGAGAGAGAGAGAGAGAGAGAGAGAGAGAGAGAGAGAGAGAGAGATCTAAACATATAGCAATAAGAAAGTCAGTTTAATATGCAGTGCAGATCACCTCTTATTACCCTTCTCAGACTTTTAAGAATTGTGTTTGTTCAATTATTTGTGACATTGTGGCATTTAAAACATATTGAAGATTAAAGCAATAGCACTGATTCGCGCTGCTCTGAGACAAGCATGGAGACTGGTCTTGATAAATCAATGAGATTTTTATTTTCACTCAATCTCCATTTGGGTATTGGTTAGACTAAATTTCTTAAAATCAATCCCATATACTACGTTCTTACACAAAAAGGTTTTAAATTCTCTAGTACAGCCAATATTAAACTGTCAAATGCTTCTCAAAGATGCCTTCTAGTGGTCAAACTAGCACTAATGGCAACAATGGCTGACACTTAAATACCGTGCCATAGAATTCTGCGGCAGCCTGCAACGCTGCAGTACCACGCAACTTTTACAGGAAGAACCACTGTAGACTGAGCAGGTGAATCCAGTTGAATGCTATGATCACTTATTGATCCCTTATTGATGTCACTTGTTAAATCCACTTCAATCAGTGTAGATGAAGGGGAGGAGACAGGTTAACAAAGGACTTTTAAGCCTTGAGACAATTGAGACATGGATTGTGTATGTGTGTCATTCAGGTGGTGAATGGGCAAGACAAAATATTTTTGAGTGTGTCAAGAACTGCAAAGAACTGCTAGGTTTTTCACGCTCAACAGTATCCTGTGTGCATTAAGAATGGTCCAACACCATAACTAATCTAATCCACCTCCATCTGTACTGTACATGTACTACTGGAGGGCGGGAGAGAGGGAAGGAGAGGGAAGGAGAGAGGTAGGGAGGGGGCAGAGGGAGAGAAAGAAAGGGAAAAAAAGATGAGTCAAGAAAGATGATAAAGGATAAAGGTGGAGCTCCTTGGATGCAGGCCCATCTTCAAACTTTCACTATTGGGACTCCATCAAAACCCCTAGAGCCACATGAATGTAGTCGATCATAGATAGCACTTCTCCAGCCAATCTTATGAAAGATAGCTTCGCATCAGCGGGGAGATAGACATGGACTCCCCTTCATGGTTACTGCTGCAGCAGAGATAGACAGGGATTCTATATATTATATTATATATTATATACAGGGGGTACCATAACCGAGTCGAGGCAATTTGTACATGTACATAGGTGTGAAGTGACTATGCTGTTGAACGTTGAGCTGTAGTCAATTAACAGCATTCTCACATAGGAGTTCCTTTTGTCCAGCTGGGAAAGGGCAGTGTGGATTGCGATGAGATTGCATCATCTGTGGATCTGTTGGGGCGGTATGCAAATTGGAGAGGGTCTAGGGTTTCCGGGATGATGGTGTTGATGTGAGCCATGACCAGCCTTTCAAAGCACTTCATGGCTACCGAGTGCTACAGGGTGGTAGTCATTTAGGCAGTTTTTCTTCGCTTTCTTGGGAACAAGGACTATAATCGTCTGCTTGAAACATGTAGCTTTTTACAGTCTCGGTCTGGGAGAGGATGAAAATATCAGTGAAGACACTTGCCAGTTGGTCCGTGCAATCTCTGAGTACACATCCTGGTAATCCGTCTGGCCCATCGGCCTTGTGAATGTTGACCTGTTTAAAGGTCTTGCTCACATCGGCTATGGAGAGCGTGATCACACAGTCATCTGGAAGAGCTGGTGCTCTCATGCATGCTTCAGTGTTGTTTGTCTCGAAGCTAGCATAAAAAGCATTTCGCTCATCTGGTAGGCTCGCGTCGCTTGGCAGCTTGTGACTGGATTTCCATTTGTAGTCCAAAATAGTTTGCAAGCCCTGCCACATCTGACGAGCGTCAGAGCTGGTGTAGTAGGATTCAATCTTAGTCCTGTATTGACACTTTCCCTGTTTGATAGTTCGTCTGGGGGCAATGGCGGGATTTCTTAATAGCGTCCAGATTAGTGTCCCGCTCCTTGAAAGTGGCAACTCTAGCCTTTAGATCGGCATGGAAGTTGCCTGTAAACCATGGCTTCTGGTTGGGATATGTACGTACGGTTAGTGTGGGCAATTCACTTTTTGTCCAGAATACAAAGTCTTATGTTTGTGGCAAATCCAATACAACACATTACTGAGTACCGCTCTCCATATTTTCAACCATAGTGGTGGCTGCATCATGTTATGGGTATTCTTGCAGTCATTAAGGACTGGAGAGTTTTTCAGGATGAATAAGACATGGAAAGGAGCTAAGCACAGGCAAAATCCTAGAGGGAATCCTGGTTCAGTCTGCTTTCCACCAGACACTGGGAGATGAATTCACCTTTCAGCAGGATAATAACCTAAAACACAAGGCCAAATCTACAGGAGAGGGAGGGGAGGCGTGGGGGGAGTGAGGGATAGGAGAGGAGGGGATTAAAACTCAAGGCCAAAACTACACTGGAGTTGCTTTCAAAAGAAAACAGTGAATGTTCCTGAGTGGCCGAGTTACAATTTTGACATAAATATGCTTGAAAATCTATTGCAAGACCTGAAAATTCTTGTCTAGAAATGATCAACAACCAATTTGACAGAGCTTGAAGAATTTTGAACAGAGTAATGGGAAGATGTTGCACAATCCAGGTATAGAAAGCTCTTAGAGACTCACCCAGAGAGACTCACAGCTGTAATCGATGCCGAAGGTGATTCTGACATGTATTTACTCAAGGGGTTGTGAATGTGGTAGTGGTTTCCTTTATCAATCCAGCTCACTGAAACCGCTTTCAGCTGACGCCTGGAGCAGAACTGTCATTTCCATTCCATTTCAATTCAGGGAGGAAGTTGAATTCGACTCATGAACTGGACATTTTCAATTATTATCTACAGAATGTGATATTTTCAATTCATTCATTTTATTTCATTACATCCCCTGAATGAACTGAATTGTAACGGATTTGACCTCTGCCCTGCTAAACAAGGCTATAGTTAAGGTGATTTGAAGAGGATGTCCAGTCAGGACTCTCAGGAGCAAAATACTTGGCCATTCCTGTGTGATGTGACTTATTATTAGGGCTTAGGTGTTTTCTGAGGTAACGACAGACTTGTTGATCTCTCTCTGATCTCTCTCTCTGATCCCTCTCTGATCCCTCTCTGATCGCTCTCTGATCGCTCTCTGACCGCTCTCTGATCTCTCTCTGATCTCTCTCTCTGATCTCTCTCTCTGATCCCTCTCTGATCTCTCTCTGATCTCTCTCTCTCTGATCTCTCTCTGATCTCTCTCTCTGATCTCTCTCTCTGATCTCTCGCTGATCTCTCTCTCTGATCGCTCTCTGATCCCTCTCTGATCTCTCTCTCTCTGATCTCTCTCTCTGATCTCTCTCTCTGATCTCTCTCTCTGATCGCTCTCTGATCGCTCTCTGATCCCTCTCTGATCCCTCTTTGATCCCTCTCTGACCGCTCTCTGACCGCTCTCTGATCTCTCTCTGATCTCTCTCTGATCTCTCTCTGATCCCTCTCTGACCGCTCTCTGACCGCTCTCTGATCTGATCTCTCTCTGATCTCTCTCTGATCCATCTCTGACCGCTCTCTGACCGCTCTCTGATCTCTCTCTCTGATCTCTCTCTGATCTCTCTCTGATTTCTCTCTGATCGCGCTGTAGACATGTCAGCGTTCGTCTCCTGACAAAGGTGCTGTTTGAGAGTCTAGTGACAGAGAGAGGACAAAGAGTGGCTAAGTGTTGACCTGTTGACCTCAAGGTTCAGGTATACTACAGGACTTTGTGGACGAGAGGCCACTGACAGTACGGCTGCTACCCTGTACTTCTAATAATTTACTGTTCCTCTGCACTCAACAAACATGTCAACCTGCCCCACCTCTCTACTCTCCTCCTTTCACCTCCCGTAATTCTACCATTCTCTCACTAAATCCCTCCATTCTCCTCAGAAGGGCAGGCCTCCTTTCACTTTCTTTCTCCCTCCCTCTCTCTCAGGTCAGAATGATGTGTATGTAACTTATTCACCATCTCTCTTTCCTCCTGTGATGACTTGCAGCTCATAAACAAGCAGAGCTGTCACAATGTCAGCCTGGTGTTTTCTTAAGCTATTGTGTAGAAGAGTTGGATCATCCAGAACTATGTAGAGAAGTATCAATGTTCTGCTCTTCTTTGTCCGGTTCCAACTAGGTTTATAATGTAGATGTTCCAGAGATAACATGTTGATAATTATATATAGTGTATTGAAAAATGGTCTTTATTTTGGATTGATTTGACCGTGTGGCAGCTCTTAGCCAGGCCCATATGGGCTTATATACAGTGTCATAAACAGGCAAATATAAAGGACATATACCATGTAGATTGTTATAGTATATGCATTATTTTTTAGCCATTTCAGTTTCTGAACATCGAGGTCAGATGCCTTGGCTACCGTTCGGGAATGACAGGTTCTGTAAAATATTGAAGAAGCAAATAGTTTCGAGTTAAGACACGCTTGCTACAGGCACCAAGAAGAGTGATCTTTCTACTTAGAAAGGAGAATGAGAGGAGGGGTGTGGAGGAGAGAGGGCGAGGAGGGGTGTGGAGGAGAGAGGGGGGGGTGTGGAAGAGAGAGGAGGGGAGAGAGAGGAGGGGTGTAGAAGAGAGAGGAGGGGTGAAGAGGAGAGAGGAGGGGTGAAGAGGAGAGAGGAGGGGTGAAGGGGAGAGAAGAGGTGAGTGAAGTGGAGAAGAGAGAGAAAGGAGGGGTTGCGGAAGAGAGAGGTGTGTTGAGGAGAGAGCGAGAGAGGAGGGGTGAGGAGGAAAGAGAGAGAGCAGGTGTGTGGAGAAGAGGGAGAGAGAGAGAGAGAGGAGGATGTGGAGAAGAGAGAGAGGAGGGGTGTGGAGGAGAGAGAGAGGAGGGGTGAGGAAGAGAGAGGAGGGGAGAGAGAGGATGGGTGTGGAGGAGAGAGAGAGAGGAGGGGTGTGGAGGAGAGAGAGAGGAGGGGTGAGGTAGAGAGAGGAGGGGCGAGAGAGGAGGGGTGTGGAGAAGAGAGAGAGGAGGGGTGAGGAAGAGAGAGGAGGGGTGAGGAAGAGAGAGGAGGGGAGAGAGAGGAGGTGTGGAGGAGAGAGAGTTTTAACAATCAACCTGGACAGTTTTATCTCAATCTCTTCATTCAAAGACTCAATCATGGACACTCTTACTGACAGTTGTGGCTGCTTTGCGTGATGTATTGTTGTCTCTACCTTCTTGACCTTTGTGCTGTTGACTGTGCCCAATAATGTTTGTACCATGTTTTGTGTTGCTACCATGTTGTTGTCATGTTGTGATGCTACCATGTTGTGGGTCTACCATGTTGTGTTGTCATGCTGTGTTGCTACCATGTTGTGTTGCTACCATGCTGTGTTGTCATGTGTTGCTACCATGTTGTGTTGCTAACATGCTGTGTTGTCATGCTGTGTTGCTACCATGTTGTGTTGCTACCATGCTGTGTTGCTACCATGTTGTGTTGCTACCATGCTGTGTTGCTACCATGTTGTGTTGCTACCATGCTGTGTTGCTACCATGCTGTGTTGCTACCATGCTGTGTTGCTACCATGCTGTGTTGCTACCATGCTGTGTTGCTACCATGTTGTGTTGCTACCATGTTGTGCTTCTACCATGCTGTGTTGCTACCATGTTGTGTTAATACCATGTTGTGTTGCTACCATGCTGTGTTGCTACCATGTTGTGTTGCTACCATGTTGTGTTTCTACCGTGCTGTGTTGCTACCATGTTGTGTTGCTACCATGTTGTGTTGCTACCATGCTGTGTTGCTACCATGTTGTGTTGCTACCATATTGTTGTCATGTTGTGTTGCTACCATGCTGTGTTGCTACCATGTTGTGTTGCTACCATATTGTTGTCATGTTGTGTTGCTACCATGCTGTGTTGTCATGTGATGCTACCATGTTGTGTTGCTACCATGTTGTGTTGTCATGTGTTGCTACCATGTTGTGTTGTCATGTGTTGCTACCATGCTGTGTTGTCATGTGTTGCTACCATGTTGTGTTGTCATGTGTTGCTTGCCTTGCTGCCGCCTTTTGCCTTTTGGTAGGCCGTCATTGTAAATTAGAATTAGTTATTAACTGACTTGCCTAGTCAAATAAAGGTTACATTTAAAAAAAAAAAAAAAAAACAGTCAGCTTGTTTTACAGCAGTCTACAGATGGAGTGCAATGGGATCGGTTCCCTTTGAGCATGGAGAAAATACAATGGGTGGTATTGAATGTCAAGGCTTATACTGTGGCGTCCAGAGGGGTTGGTCTTAATGCAGCTAGTGCTGAAAAGAGTTATGAATATCTAATGATTTAGCGTTCAACAGGCTCATAGAATCCCATGTTAGTCCACTCTGCTGCAAACTGTCGTCACTACGACATGGAACCAAATCTACCCTGGTTCTTAAGCAGGCGCCATTTTTTCCCCCATTGGCCCAAATAACGATTAAGCTTCTATCAAATATCACCATAACGAATAAGCTTCTATCAAATCTCACCATAACGAATAAGCTTCTATCAAATCTCACCATAACGAATAAGCTTCTATCAAATCTCACCATAACGAATAAGCTTGTATCAAATCTCACCATAACGAATAAGCTTGTATCAAATCTCACCATAACGAATAAGCTTCTATCAAATCTCACCATAACGAATAAGCTTGTATCAAATCTCACCACACATATTAAGTGGTCTTCTAGTGACACGTAGTGTCTCACCTTCTCAGCTATAAGGAAACCTAAGAGTTCTGCCAGAGAAAAGAGACAAGCATCAACGTAACAATTTAGACTTCTGGGGGAAAAACTTATAAAATATACAGTAACCGTTCCACTGCACTGTGCGTTTCGAAACCTGTCTCGCACTCTTAGAAAAAGGGCTTCCAAAAGGGTTCTGCGGCCCATAGGAGCATCTTCGCTGGATCCAGTTAGAACTCTGTTGGGTTCCATGTCAAACCCTCCTTGGAAAGGATTCTACGGGAAACGCAAAAAGGGTTCTACCTGGAAACAATAGGGGTTACTTCAAAGGGTTCTCCTATGGGGACAGCCAAATAACAATTTGGATTCTAGATAGCAGTTTTTCCCCTCTAAGATATAGTGTCTAACCCTGAGATCACTCACTCAGCCCAGCCTCAAAAACACAAACACAAAGCCTGGAATGCAGAGGCTGATCCAGAGACATGACACCGCCTTCTAAATGATGCCTAAACAAACACTGTTAAAGTTAAGAGCTGCAGTGATCCAGCAGGCTTACAGTCTTTACAGTCCCTGCTACAATCAATCCCCCTGGGCTGCTCAGCTAATCCTGAAATATGGGCCCTTGACTAATGGGGGAATTTAGCAAGAACTCAGCTCTGGTTTCAGAGGCTTTATTGCTATAAAGCATGATGCAGATACCTTCGCTAAGGCTTAACCTATGTTGAATGAGACGGGGAGAGAGATGTTTATCCTCCTTCCTCTTCTCTCTCGTTCACCTCCTGCATCTCCCCACTCCAGGTTTCTCCTCCTTCTCAGCCTCCTCTCCTCTTCCGGGCCACCCCTCCTCATTCGCCACATCCTTCTTTCACTAGTGGTTTTGTGGTGGCGATAATGAAAGCTGTCACTTAGAAGCATGTAACCAGATTTTTCACTCCTACTGCCAGAGACACCAGCCCTGGTGTCAGCAGTGATATTGAACGAGTAGACAACACTAGATCTGTTTAATGTGTTGTTGTCTTTGAGGTGTAGTTAAAGAGGGGTCTCTGGTAGCAAGGAACTGTTAGTTTGTATCTTATGTTTGAATCGGTGCCAGCAGCATCAATGGAATTTAGCCTGGGGCTGACGAAGCCTGGAACCACTGAGTGACAAACTCTTTGTGTATTCTACTTTCTGTACACATGACATAACAATCTGATTAAATGGTGAGAGCTGTATTCATGTACTCAGGACATTGTGAATAGATGGAATATCTTGTCAATGGCAGTGATTTGGCAGATGAATTGGCCCAGATGTGATGTTAATAATAAGCCCTTTGTGGAATAAATGGAGCCCAGTGATGTCAAACAGTAATAAGGGGAATTATCTGACCTCAGACTTATCAGGTTACAGGTCGGTGTTCGAACAATAAATATCTATTTTATATTTGACCTTTGACTTCAAATCAAACATTTGACCCTATAACAATACAAGAAAATATATTGAAAGCTTTAACCTAATGCTTCCTTTACCAACAAGCATCAGCTACAGAGCTGCCAGCCAAACATGTAGGGCATTAACTTGTATCCCTGAAAAACCCAGCTTGGACAGTATTGACATATAGACAAACAACATAGTCTTTACACAACATGGACCAGTGCCTTCTGTTTGACGTCAAATACTGATTCCTCTTTTAGGACGGCTGTTGTATCAACACAACCTGGATTCTAAAGACGATCGTTTTCAGAAAAAGACACGCCCCTTGTCAAAGAAACAAACAGACACGCCCCTTGTCAAAGAAACAAACAGACACGCCCCTTGTCAAAGAAACAAACCGACACGCCCCTTGTCAAAGAAACAAACCGACACGCCCCTTGTCAAAGAAACAAACAGACACGCCCCTTGTCAAAGAAACAAACAGACACGCCCCTTGTCAAAGAAACAAACCGACACGCCCCTTGTCAAAGAAACAAACCGACACGCCCCTTGTCAAAGAAACAAACCGACACGCCCCTTGTCAAAGAAACAAACCGACACACCCCTTGTCAAAGAAACAAACCGACACGCCCCTTGTCAAAGAAACAAACAGACACGCCCCTTGTCAAAGAAACAAACAGACACGCCCCTTGTCAAAGAAACAAACCGACACGCCCCTTGTCAAAGAAACAAAAGTGGACAATTCTAAAATACTCAGCTCAACGTAACAGGTGATATTCCATGTGTAGCTAGAGCAGAACAAGACGATATAGATAGGTCTACTGTATCAACCCTAGTTATTGTCAAGTTTCTAGTTTTATTAGTCCTATGTACATTTACATTTAAGTCATTTAGCAGACGCTCTTATCCAGAGCGACTTACAAATTGGAAAGTTCATACATATTCATCCTGGTCCCCCCGTGGGGAATGAACCCACAACCCTGGCGTTGCAAGCGCCATGCTCTACCAACTGAGCCACACGGGACCGTAGTCCTATGTACGGGGTACACATGGTATACATCGCCCAATGAAATGATTACTTGCAGGTCCTTTTCAACAATAAAACAACAAGAAGAGATCATAAAAGATAAGAATAGGAACATAAAGTAAATGTGTCATTAGAATAAACATTTTAGCATCAGTATAATACAGGGAGGCACCATTTATAGTCCAATATTTACATGTGTTTTAGGGAAGGGGGATTGGGTTGTTAGTGTTTGTGTGTGTGTGTGTGTGTGTGTGTGTGTGTGTGTGTGTGTGTGTGTGTGTGTGTGTGTGTGTGTGTGTGTGTGTGTGTGTGTGTGTGTGTGTGTGTGTGTGTGTGTGTGTGTGTGTGTGTGTGCGTGAGTGAGTGTGAGTGTGAGTGTGAGTGTGAGTGCTAAGGTGTGGAGAATCAGAGCAGGTGGTTCAGCTCAAGTGTTCAGCAGTCTGATGGCTTGTAGATAGAAACTGTCTCTGAGCCTGTTGGTATCAGACCTCATGCTCTGATACAGTCTGATGGCTTGTAGATAGAAACTGTCTCTGAGCCTGTTGGTATCAGACCTCATGCTCTGATACCGTCTGATGGCTTGTAGATAGAAACTGTCTCTGAGCCTGTTGGTATCAGACCTCATGCTCTGATACCGTCTGATGGCTTGTAGATAGAAACTGTCTCTGAGCCTGTTGGTATCAGACCTCATGCTCTGATACAGTCTGATGGCTTGTAGATAGAAACTGTCTCTGAGCCTGTTGGTATCAGACCTCATGCTCTGATACAGTATGATGGCTTGTAGATAGAAACTGTCTCTGAGCCTGTTGGTAACAGACCTCATGCTCTGATTCAGTCTGATGGCTTGTAGATAGAAACTGTCTCTGAGCCTGTTGGTATCAGACCTCATGCTCTGATACAGTCTGATGGCTTGTAGATAGAAACTGTCTCTGAGCCTGTTGGTATCAGACCTCATGCTCTGATACAGTATGATGGCTTGTAGATAGAAACTGTCTCTGAGCCTGTTGGTAACAGACCTCATGCTCTGATTCAGTCTGATGGCTTGTAGATAGAAACTGTCTCTGAGCCTGTTGGTATCAGACCTCATGCTCTGATACAGTCTGATGGCTTGTAGATACCAACAGGCTCAGAGACAGTTTCTATCAGACCTCATGCTCTGATACAGTCTGATGGCTTGTAGATACCAACAGGCTCAGAGACAGTTTCTATCAGACCTCATGCTCTGATACAGTCTGATGGCTTGTAGATACCAACAGGCTCAGAGACAGTTTCTATCAGACCTCATGCTCTGATACTGTCTGTCCGACGGTAAGGGAGAGAACAGCTCGTGGCTGGGGTGTGCTGGGTCCTTGATGAAGCTGCAGGCCTTCCTCAGGCACTGTTTTGAGTAGATGTCCTGGATGGGTGGGAACACGGTCCCAGTGATGTACTGGGCTGTCTTCACCACCCGCTGGACAGCCGGTCAGGACGCTCTCAATGGTGCAGCGGTAGTATTTGGAGATGACACGGGGTAGCATGCTGAGTTTCTTCCGCCGCCTTAGGAAGTAGAGACGCTGTTGCGCCCTCTTGACCAGAGTGGTGGTGTTGTTGGTCCATGTCAACTCCTCGGTGATGTGGAGCAGAGGAACTTAAACTGCTGACTCTACTGCAGTCCTGTTGATGTGGATCAGGGTATGTTCCTTCCTCCGCTTCCTGAAGTCAACAATCAACTCCTTTATTTTGCAGACGAAGCCAGTTCACTTATCTCCTCCCTATAGGCTGTCTCGTCGTTGTTGGTTATCAAGCCTACAACCATGATGTTATCAGCAAACTTGATGATAGAGTTGATGTCGTGCAAAGCCATGCAGTCGTGGGTGGACAGGGAGGACTGAGGACACTCTCCTGGGGGGCCCCTGTGTTAAGAGTCAGTGTGTGGGTGAACAGGGAGTACAGTGGGTGAACAGGGAGTACAGCAGAGGACTGAGGACACTCTCCTGGGGGGCCCCTGTGTTAAGAGTCAGTGTGTGGGTGAACAGGGAGTACAGCAGAAGACTGAGGACACACCCCTGGGGGGCCCCTGTGTTAAGAGTCAGTGTGTGGGTGAACAGGGAGTACAGTGGGTGAACAGGGAGTACAGCAGAGGACTGAGGACACACCCCTGGGGGGCCCCTGTGTTAAGAGTCAGTGTGTGGGTGAACAGGGAGTACAGCAGAGGACTGAGGACACACCCCTGGGGGGCCCCTGTATTAAGAGTCAGTGTGTGGGTGAACAGGGAGTACAGCAGAGGACTGAGGACACACCCCTGGGGGGCCCCTGTGGTAAGAGTCAGTGTGTGGGTGAACAGGGAGTACAGCAGAGGACATTGGAACTCTGAGTGATCCAGTTTGTCCTGAAACAAAGTGTAGTAGATACAGATCCTGCCACATTGGAACTCTGACTGATCAGTTTGTCCTGAAACAAAGCGTAGTAGATACAGATCCAACCACATTGGAACTCTGACTGATCAGTTTGTCCTGAAACAAAGCGTAGTAGATACAGGTCCTGCCACATTGGAACTCTGAGTGATCAGTTTGTCCTGAAACAAAGTGTAGTAGATACAGGTCCTGCCACATTGGAACTCTGAGTGATCAGTTTGTCCTGAAACAAAGCGTAGTAGATACAGATCCAACCACATTGGAACTCTGAGTGATCAGTTTGTCCTGAAACAAAGTGTAGTAGATACAGGTCCTGCCACATTGGAACTCTGACTGATCAGTTTGTCCTGAAACAAAGCGTAGTTGATACAGGTCCTGCCACATTGGAACTCTGACTGATCAGTTTGTCCTGAAACAAAGCGTAGTAGATATAGGTCCTGCCACATTGGAACTCTGAGTGATCAGTTTGTCCTGAAACAAAGCGTAGTAGATACAGGTCCTGCCACATTGGAACTCTGACTGATCAGTTTGTCCTGAAACAAAGCGTAGTTGATACAGGTCCTGCCACATTGGAACTCTGAGTGATCAGTTTGTCCTGAAACAAAGCGTAGTAGATACAGATCCAACCACATTGGAACTCTGAGTGATCAGTTTGTCCTGAAACAAAGCGTAGTAGATACAGGTCCTGCCACATTGGAACTCTGACTGATCAGTTTGTCCTGAAACAAAGCGTAGTAGATACAGATCCAACCACATTGGAACTCTGAGTGATCAGTTTGTCCTGAAACAAAGCGTAGTAGATACAGGTCCTGCCACATTGGAACTCTGACTGATCAGTTTGTCCTGAAACAAAGCGTAGTAGATACAGGTCCTGCCACATTGGAACTCTGAGTGATCAGTTTGTCCTGAAACAAAGCGTAGTAGATACAGATCCAACCACATTGGAACTCTGAGTGATCAGTTTGTCCTGAAACAAAGCGTAGTAGATACAGGTCCTGCCACATTGGAACTCTGACTGATCAGTTTGTCCTGAAACAAAGCGTAGTAGATACAGGTCCTGCCACATTGGAACTCTGAGTGATCAGTTTGTCCTGAAACAAAGCGTAGTAGATACAGATCCAACCACATTGGAACTCTGAGTGATCAGTTTGTCCTGAAACAAAGCGTAGTAGATACAGGTCCTGCCACATTGGAACTCTGAGTGATCAGTTTGTCCTGAAACAAAGCGTAGTAGATACAGGTCCTGCCACATTGGAACTCTGAGTGATCAGTTTGTCCTGAAACAAAGCGTAGTAGATACAGGTCCTGCCACATTGGAACTCTGAGTGATCAGTTTGTCCTGAAACAAAGCGTAGTAGATACAGGTCCTGCCACATTGGAACTCTGAGTGATCAGTTTGTCCTGAAACAAAGCGTAGTAGATACAGATCCAACCACATTGGAACTCTGAGTGATCAGTTTGTCCTGAAACAAAGCGTAGTAGATACAGGTCCTGCCACATTGGAACTCTGAGTGATCAGTTTGTCCTGAAACAAAGCGTAGTAGATACAGGTCCTGCCACATTGGAACTCTGAGTGATCAGTTTGTCCTGAAACAAAGCGTAGTAGATACAGATCCAACCACATTGGAACTCTGAGTGATCCAGTTTGTCCTGAAACAAAGCGTAGTAGATACAGATCCTACAGTGCTGGAACCGTTCATTTACTTCTCCAAAGGGGCTTCATTGTAAAGTCATCTGCTACCAACTTCGTTAGCTTGATGGTTAGCACTTTAAGGTGCTGTAACAATGTTTTTCCTAGAGATGAATTCCCATTGATCACAACTACAGGTACTGTCTTGGGTGTCTGCCATAGTTGTAACATAGTAATTACATAGTTATGACATGAGTAATTCATGATGTGTTTCACTCTACATTAAGTTGCTTGTTCCTGTGAAGAAACATTGTAGTTAACGTACTTTTCTTTATAACAACACTGTAATAACTGACATTTTCAAATATCCTGTGAAATATGTAATTACATTGAAAGTACATTGTAATAACACTTATAGGTGATGTATTCTACGTTGAAGTGTATTTTCCCAATCATTGTAATAAAAAGGTGTACCCTACTGTGTTTCGCCTTGCTCATGAGTACCTACAGTAACATTAGACGTATTATTTTGAAAAACATTTCACTTACATTATACCTTTGAAGCCAGAAAAATATAACGCAAATCCCTTTTCAAAGGCAGGTACATTGTATTTAAAAAGGTTATACCATTATGTTTCACTTGACATGAAGTTGCTTGTTCCTGGGTATGTACATTATAGTTCCATGCATATCCATTGTAAATATTAAATTGTATTTATTTCACCTTTATTTAACCAGGTAGGCAAGTTGAGAACAAGGTCTCATTTACAACTGCGACCAGGTCAAGATAAAGCAACGCAGTTCGACACATATAACAACACAGAGTTACACATGGAGTAAAACAAACATACAGTCAATAATACAGTAGAAAAATAAGTCTACATACAATGTGAGCAAATGAGTAAAGTAAATACAATATAGCAATTAAAACACTGGAATGGTAGATTTGACAGTAGATGAGTGTACAAAGTAGGAATACTGGGGTGCAAAGGAGCAAAATGAATAAATAAATAAATAACAGTATGGGGAAGCGGTAGTTGTTTGGGCTATTTATAGAAGGGCTATGTACAGGTGCAGTGATCTGTGAGCTGCTCTGACAGCTGGTGCTTAATGACACCGGCCGTATTCAACGGGTGTTGACCGTTCGTAAATTCGTCAGTTATTCTGCGCTCTGGCACACTCAGATGAAAATCGTAGTAGATAGCCAGAGCGAATTTACCAGCTGCGTCTATCAACGGTTGTCGCAGTGACATCATTAACATTCTGTTGAAATGGTTACTTGCATAGTAGAGTATTTTGTTAAGAAATATAGCTAGCTAGCTAAACAATTAACCATAATCCCAACTCATGACGTTACTACCCTGCATGAATCTTCAGGTAGCTAACCAACTAGGATCAATGTTAGCTAGCTAACATGAGGCTATAACTATTAAAGCAAATGGCTCTGAGATGTGAATAATATTACTACACAGGTCATACACGTGATGTTAGCTAGCGAGCCAGCCAGCTAACTTTAGCTAGCTAGCTAATAGTACACTTTAACTTGAAATTAAAATGACTTTCTGACAAAATTAGAAACGTGTAATATCTGAAAATGTAGCTAGCTAGACTATATTACCCCTATACATGGATGGACGCTTTTCCCTTTCTGTCACGGATGCCATGGTTGCCCTTAGTTTGAAGATGTAATCCAGAGACAGCTGTTTTCTCCTTAGCTATCAGACTCTAATTCCACTGATTTCAAAATTCGGTCCTCCAGAAAGTGGAGAGCAACACTGATGCACATCTACTAGGCAATATATGTATATAAAAAGCTGCATTAGACAGGATTACCTACACATACTGACCAGTTTAAATAGACAGAAGCGAGCTACATGGCAGACCAATCCAAACTAATCTCTTCGCATGTCCAGCCCACTCATTATCTCAGCCAATCATGGCTAGAGGGAAGGTTGCTGACTTTTTCTGTGGCTAAACCACCTAGGGTCATACATTTAACAATTTGATTCATATTTACAGATGGCATACAAGAGTTGCTATTAAGGCACATGAAAGTTCACATGTTTCAGAAGGCAAAAAATGAATTTTGGCCTCCCGAGTGGCGCAGTGGTCTAAGGCACTGCATCGCTGTGCCACTAGAGATCCTGGTTCGAGTCCAGGCTCTGTCGTAGCCGGGCGCGTACAATTGGCCTAGCGTTGTCCGGTTTTCGCTGTAGCGACTCCTGTGGCGCGCCAGGCACATGCAGGCTGACACAGTTGCCAGGTGTACGGTGTTTCCTCCGACACATTCTTGAGGCTGTCTTCCGGGTTAAGCATGCATTGTGTCAAGAAGCAGTGTGGTTTGGCTGGGTCGTGTCTCAGAGAACGCACGGCTCTCGCCTCGAGTCCGTACTGGAGTTGCAGCGATGGGACAAGACTGACCAATTGGAAACCACAAAATTGGTGAGAAAAAGCGGTAAAAAAAAAAAGATACAAAATATGCATTTTGATTGAAACAAAAGGAAGTGATAATTTGCGACATTCCAGAAACGAGTCATATATGTTAACGTCTTCATATGCTATATGCTTACTTGTTTTCATTGCATTACTGGGAAGCTTAGCAGAAGTAGACATGCTCATGTTATTTATGTTAGTGCAGGGTGAGCTGCACACAGTGGACTTCCTACTAGGGCACACCACCTCAGTGTTAACAGTGGTCTTCCTCCTAGGGCACACCACCTCAGTGCTAACAGTGGTCTTCCTCCTAGGACACACCACCTCAGTGCTAACAGTGGTCTTCCTCCTAGGGCACACCGCCTTAGTGTTAACAGTGGACTTCCTAGTAGGGCACACAGTCTCAGTGCTAACAGTGGACTTCCTCCTAGGGTACTCCACCTCAGTGCTAACAGTGGACTTCCTCCTAGGGTACACCACCTCAGTGCTAACAGTGGACTTCCTCCTAGGGCACACCGCCTCAGTGCTAACAGTGGTCTTCCTCCTAGGACACACCGCCTCAGTGCTAACAGTGGACTTCCTCCTAGGGTACACCGCCTCAGTGCTAACAGTGGACTTCCTCCTAGGGCACACCACCTCAGTGCTAACAGTGGTCTTCCTCCTAGGGCACACCACCTCAGTGCTAACAGTGGACTTCCTCCTAGGGTACACCGCCTCAGTGCTAACAGTGGACTTCCTCCTAGGGCACACCACCTCAGTGCTAACAGTGGTCTTCCTCCTAGGGCACACCACCTCAGTGCTAACAGTGGTCTTCCTCCTAGGGCACACCACCTCAGTGCTAACAGTATAAATCTGGTTCATAGGCACATGATTACTGCATACAATAGCTGTAGGATCAGCAGAGGCGTTCAGGGCAGTTAGAGGGACATAAATTAGGCTACTGAAGCATTATGACAACTCAGCGTCACAATGGTAGGATTTAACTGAGCTGTGCTTGGGTCATTGATTAGTCATTGTCTCAACGCAGCCTTATAATGCTGTGAAAGGATCCAGGAACCCAAGTGATTTGGGTGGATCCCATCCTCATTGTAAAATGTGTTTTGTTTCCAAAAGATATTGAAATTGTCAACAAAAGTTACACCCATTGAGCTGTAACCCAGTTGTGAAGAGAGAGAATCCTGCTAAAACTTTCAATGTGTTTAGGGGGGGGGTTGTCAGGAGGGCTAACAAGGGGCCTGCGAGGGGGGCTGCTAGGAGGGGGTGGGGCCCCTGGTCTTGGGGTTCTTCATTTATCTGTCCTGCTGTCGAGGCTATGGTCTGGGGTGGACTGTTCTGCTGTGGTGTGGAGACTTTGGTCAGGATCTGAGGTGGGCTGTTCTGCTGGATTCTCTGTGGGGCTGGCCAGCTCTTTAATGGGTTGTTCTGTCACACGTCATCTTTCTCACCTGCTCCAGCACTCTCACCTTCTCCTCTAATGCTCTGTTCTTCTCCTGCTCCAATTGATGTTGTCTCACCACAATTGAGAGTGCAGATATGTCTCTCTCCACCTCCAGCTCTCCGGGTCTGGTTGGGGGGGGTGTTGTTGTGCTGGACTGTTGTCTGGGTCTGTGCTGACTGGAATGTGTTCAGCTGCTGTTCCAGCTCAACCTGCCTTACCTCCAGCTGGGTGAATTTATCCTTCAGTTCTGTGAGGGAGTAGTGATCTGTGCTGGGGAGTTGACTTCGTGCTTGGGGTTGCTCGTCTGTGGGGTTGTTTAAAGAAGAGGTCTGGTCTGACTTACTCGGGGTTGGGGAGTCTTCATCAAGAGAGACTGCTGCACTCGCTCTTTGATTCTGTGGAAGTCCAGCTGAAATGGTCCGGGGTTGCCCTGTGCCAATACTATTCCAGACTTTGGCTGACTCAGAGTCCTCATTGTCTAGTATCCTGAGTTTCCACCCATCGCTAACACCCCCCCCCCCCCCCCCCTCTTGAAAGCGGGGTAGTGTGTTAATATAGCACTGTGCCATGCCAAGGGATTACGTTGCTTACTTTTCCAGTTTTGTAACAGTCAGCAAAAAGTGTCTCTGGATTGTCCATGAGGAGCTTCTTTTTGTACTCTTTCCGTGCCTTCTCATTTTTTATATCCAAGAGATACTGTATTGAGATGACCTCTGAACAGCCATGGAGCCGGGGTCTCAAAGGCCTCTGCATTTGGGTGGGGAGGCTGTGAGACTCTCCTGACCTCTGAACAGCCATGGAGCCGGGGGTCTCAAAGGCCTCTGCATTTGGGTGGGGAGGCTGTGAGACTCTCCTGACCTCTGAACAGCCATGGAGCCGGGGTCTCAAAGGCCTCTGCATTTGGGTGGGGGAGGCTGTGAGACTCTCCTGCCATTTTTTGGGCTCAAGGACTTTGACACCTCTCACTTCACACCTCAGTGCTAATTAAAGTTGCTTCCGGATCTGTTCTGTCCTAGCACGCTGGTAGCCTTAACTTAGCATTCAGTCCTTATAAAGTAAAATAGATTATTGTATTGTATTTCCATTCTTGGCTTTAAAAGTAGCTTCACACTAAACATTACTCACTCATTTCCAGGTTGGATGGTATTTGCAGGTTTCTGTTGTGCTTCTTTTGCTGGTCGTTGGTTTACCAGAGCATTTGTTGTATAGTCCTTGGGAAAGACTCTTTGGTAGTAGGGATCCTTCCAGGTAATCTTGTCCAAAAACCTACAGGTTGTAGGTTTGGAGTTTTGATTTGGCGTGAAGGTGTCACACCCTGATCTGGTTCACCTGTCCTTGTGATTGTCTCCACCCCCTCCAGGTGTCGCTTATTATCACTTGTGTTTCCTGTATCTCGGTGCCAGTTCGTCTTGTTTGCCAAGACAAACAGTGTTTCTTCCTTGCTCCTATTTTTCCCGGTCTCTGTTTGTTTCTAGTCTTCCTGGTTTCGGCCCCTGCCTGTCCTGACTCCGAAACCGCCTGCCTGACCACCAGCCGGCCTATCCCCTTGTACTATTTTGGACTCGGATCTGGTTTCTGACCCCTGCCTGGCCTGACCTCGAGACTGCCTATCGTCTGGTACTGTTTGGACTCTGACCTGGTTTATGAACTCTCGCTTGTCCCCGACCTGACTTTGCCTACTTCCTTTGTTATAATAAATATTGGAGCTCTACAATCTGCCTTCTGTGTCTGCATTTGGGTCTCGCCTTGTGCCCTTATAGAAGGTTATGTTGTGGAGAGTAGTATCCTGTGTGTGTCCTTGTAGAAAAATCCAGGTTTATCTAAGAAAAATCCAGGTTTATCTAACTCTAAACCTATCTTTTTGTAAAAATATGCTGAAAAATCCAGGAGCTCATCTGCTCATGACCCCTCTCTCTATCTTTCTCGCTTGACTGTCTCTCTCTCTCTATCGCTCCCCTGTCTCTCTCTCTCTCTCTCTCTCTCTCTCTCTCTCTCTCTCTCTCTCGCTCCCCCGTCTCTCTCTATCGCTCCCCCGTCTCTCTCTCTCTATCGCTCCCCTGTCTCTTTCTCTCTCTCTCTCGCTCCCCTGTCTCTCTCTCGCTCCCTTGTCTCTCTCTCTCACTCTCTCTCTCTCTCTCGCTCCCCTGTCTCTCTATCGCTCCCCCGTCTCTCTTTCTCTCTCGGTCCCCTCTCTCTTTCGCTCTAAGGTTAGATCTGGGTCTGGATCTGGGCTAGGAGTGTCTGCTAGGGGGACTGAGGAAGGTTAGGTCTGGATCTGGGCTAGGAGTGTCTGCTATGGGGGAACTGAGGAAGGTTAGATCTGGATCTGGGCTAGGAGTGTCTGCTATGGGGGAACTGAGGAAGGTTAGGTCTGGATCTGGGCTAGGAGTGTCTGCTAGGGGGACTGAGGAAGGTTAGGTCTGGATCTGGGCTAGGAGTGTCTGCTAGGGGGAACTGAGGAAGGTTAGATCTGGGTCTGGATCTGGGCTAGGAGTGTCTGCTAGGGGGGACTGAGGAAGGTTAGATCTGGGTCTGGATCTGGGCTAGGAGTGTCTGCTATGGGGGAACTGAGGAAGGTTAGGTCTGGATCTGGGCTAGGAGTGTCTGCTAGGGGGGACTGAGGAGGGATCCTTGATAACTCAATAAAAGTTTTTCACTTTGTGTCTGCAGTTTTTCTATTCGTTGGAACAACACTTTTACATTTTTATCGATTAATGTCATTTTGTTTCAGAAATCCACTTACATTTATTTTATCTATAGTGTCTGTAAATAAAGGTGTTTCTGGCACAAGAAATTGGTGGCATCTTAATTGGGGAGGACTGGCTTGTTGTAATGTCTGGAACAGAATGAATGCGATGATTCGCTCCGTTCCAGTCATTATTATGAGCCGTCCTCCCTCAGCAGTCTCCTCTGTCTTTCTGATGTTCTTTCCTCTTATAATCAACTACAGTACTGCTCTTAAAACAGATGCCTTACAATCAACTACAGTACTGCTCTTAAAACAGATGCCTTACAATCAACTACAGTACTGCTCTTAAAACAGATGCCTTAAAATCAACTACAGTACTCCTCTTAAAACAGATGCCTTAAAATCAACTACAGTACTGCTCTTAAAACAGATGCCTTACAATCAACTACAGTACTGCTCTTAAAACAGATGCCTTACAATCAACTACAGTACTGCTCTTAAAACAGATGCCTTACAATCAACTACAGTACTGCTCTTAAAACAGATGCCTTACAATCAACTACAGTACTCCTCTTAAAACAGATGCCTTACAATCAACTACAGTACTGCTCTTAAAACAGATGCCTTAAAATCAACTACAGTACTCCTCTTAAAACAGATGCCTTAAAATCAACTACAGTACTCCTCTTAAAACGATCAAAACTATCAACAATTGCAAAGATTTCCCCGAGATTGTATTTTGTTGAGAGTGATTATCAGATTTTGAATCTATTTTCAGTCCAATCTCTGTGGAAGGTTAGGGTTATGTTTCCCTCTCCAGGATGATGACTGTCCACATGTTGTGTCACTTCAGACCAGACCTTATAGCTGGTTGAGTTAGCTGTCCACATGTTTTGTTTCTAGTTGTCCATATGTTGTTCCTCAGAGGAGGTTTTCCATCATGAAAAATGTCCGTTGCTGGGGCCTGATGGACAGAGAGGAGCAGCCCATGTGTTTTTACTTGGTTATAGCGTGAGTGTGGTAAGATACTTGTTAAGGTTGGTATGTGGCGTTGCACTTGTTGAGAGGCTTCCTGCCATTAGATCTCCGTCTGGCATGGAGATGTAATGAATTAACTTTACTGTCCCAGCCGGTGTTAATGACCCGACCGTCTCACTGTGGTTCTGCACTGTAGGTCCCAGCCGGTGTTAATGACCCGACCGTCTCACTGTGGTTCTGCTCTGTAGGTCCCAGCCGGTGTTAATGACCCGACCGTCTCACTGTGGTTCTGCTCTGTAGGTCCCAGCCGGTGTTAATGACCCGACCGTCTCACTGTGGTTCTGCACTGTAGGTCCCAGCCGGTGTTAATGACCCGACCGTCTCACTGTGGTTCTGCACTGTAGGTCCCAGCCGGTGTTAATGACCCGACCGTCTCACTGTGGTTCTGCTCTGTAGGTCCCAGCCGGTGTTAATGACCCGACCGTCTCACTGTGGTTCTGCACTGTAGGTCCCAGCCGGTGTTAATGACCCGACCGTCTCACTGTGGTTCTGCTCTGTAGGTCCCAGCCAGTGTTAATTTTTTTTAATTTTTTTTATTTCACCTTTATTTAACCAGGTAGGCTAGTTGAGAACAAGTTCTCATTTGCAACTGCGACCTGGCCAAGATAAAGCATAGCAGTGTGAACAGACAACACAGAGTTACACATGGAGTAAACAATAAACAAGTCAATAACATGGTAGAAAAAAAGAGAATCTATATACAATGTGTGCAAAAGGCATGAGGTAGGCAATAAATCGAATAATTACAATTTAGCAGATTAACACTGGAGTGATAAATCATCAGATGATCATGTGCAAGAAGAGATACTGGTGTGCAAAAGAGCAGAAAAGTAAATAAATAAAAGCAGTATGGGGGGTGAGGTAGGTAAATTGGGTGGGTAGTTTACAGATGGACTATGTACAGCTGCAGCGATCGGTTAGCTGCTCGGATAGCAGATTTTTAAAGTTGTTGAGGGAGATAAAAGTCTCCAACTTCAGAGATTTTTGCAATTCGTTCCAGTCGCAGGCAGCAGAGAACTGGAAGGAAAGGCGTCCAAATGAGGTTTTGGCTTTAGGGATGATCAGTGAGATACACCTGCTGGAGCGCGTGTTGCGGGTGGGTGTAGCCATCGTGACCAGTGAACTGAGATAAGGCGGCACTTTACCTAGCATAGCCTTGTAGATGACCTGGAGCCAGTGGGTCTGACGACGAACATGTAGCGAGGGCCAGCCGACTAGGGCATACAGGTCGCAGTGGTGGGTCGTATAAGGTGCTTTAGTAACAAAACGAATGGCACTGTGATAAACTGCATCCAGTTTGCTGAGTAGAGTATTGGAAGCTATTTTGTAGATGACATCGCCGAAGTCGAGGATCGGTAGGATAGTCAGTTTTACTAGGGTAAGTTTGGCGGCGTGAGTGAAGGAGGCTTTGTTGCGGAATAGAAAGCCGATTCTTGATTTGATTTTGGATTGGAGATGTTTGATATGAGTCTGGAAGGAGAGTTTGCAGTCTAGCCAGACACCTAGGTACTTATAGATGTCCACATATTCTAGGTCGGAACCGTCCAGGGTGGTGATGCTAGTCGGGCGTGCGGGTGCAGGCAGCGAACGGTTGAAAAGCATGCATTTGGTTTTACTAGCGTTTAAGAGCAGTTGGAGGCCACGGAAGGAGTGTTGTATGGCATTGAAGCTCGTTTGGAGGTTAGATAGCACAGTGTCCAAGGAAGGGCCGGAAGTATATAGAATGGTGTCGTCTGCGTAGAGGTGGATCAGGGAATCGCCCGCAGCAAGAGCAACATCATTGATGTATACAGAGAAAAGAGTCGGCCCGAGAATTGAACCCTGTGGTACCCCCATAGAGACTGCCAGAGGACCGGACAACATGCCCTCCGATTTGACACACTGAACTCTGTCTGCAAAGTAGTTGGTGAACCAGGCAAGGCAGTCATTAGAAAAACCGAGGCTACTGAGTCTGCCGATAAGAATATGGTGATTGACAGAGTCGAAAGCCTTGGCCAGGTCGATGAAGACGGCTGCACAGTAATGTCTTTTATCGATGGCGGTTATGATATCGTTTAGTACCTTGAGCGTGGCTGAGGTGCACCCATGACCGGCTCGGAAACCGGATTGCACAGCGGAGAAGGTACGGTGGGATTCGAGATGGTCAGTGATCTGTTTGTTGACTTGGCTTTCGAAGACCTTAGATAGGCAGGGCAGGATGGATATAGGTCTGTAACAGTTTGGGTCCAGGGTGTCTCCCCCTTTGAAGAGGGGGATGACCGCGGCAGCTTTCCAATCCTTGGGGATCTCAGATGATACGAAGGAGAGGTTGAACAGGCTGGTGATAGGGGGTGCGACAATGGCGGCGGACAGTTTCAGAAATAGGGGGTCCAGATTGTCAAGCCCAGCTGATTTGTATGGGTCCAGGTTTTCCAGCTCTTTCAGAACATCTGCTATCTGGATTTGGGTAAAGGAGAAGCTGGGGAGGCTTGGGCGAGTAGCAGCGGGGGGGGCGGGGCTGTTGGCCAAGGTTGGAGTCGCCAGGAGGAAGGCATGGCCAGCCATTGAGAAATGCTTGTTGAAGTCTTCGATTATCACGGATTTATCGGTGGTGACCGTGTTACCTAGCCTCAGTGCAGTGGGCAGCTGGGAGGAGGTGCTCTTGTTCTCCATGGACTTTACAGTATCCCAGAACTTTTTGGAGTTAGAGCTACAGGATGCAAATTTCTGCTTGAAAAAGCTGGCCTTTGCTTTCCTGACTGACTGCGTGTATTGGTTCCTGACTTCCCTGAACAGTTGCATATCGCGGGGGCTCTTCGATGCTATTGCAGTTCGCCACAGGATGTTTTTGTGCTGGTCGAGGGCAGTCAGGTCTGGAGTGAACCAAGGGCTATATCTGTTCTTGGTTCTGCATTTTTTGAACGGAGCATGCTTGTCTAATATGGTGAGGAAGTAACATTTAAAGAATGACCAGGCATCCTCAACTGACGGGATGAGGTCAATATCCTTCCAGGGTACCCGGGCCAGGTCGATTAGAAAGGCCTGCTCGCAGAAGTGTTTTAGGGAGCGTTTGACAGTGATGAGGGGTGGTCGTTTGACCGCGGACCCGTGGCGGATACAGGCAATGAGGCAGTGATCGCTGAGATCTTGATTGAAGACAGCAGAGGTGTATTTGGAGGGCAGGTTGGTCAGGATAATGTCTATTAGGGTGCCCATGTTTACGGATTTAGGGTTGTACCTGGTGGGTTCCTTGATGATTTGTGTGAGATTGAGGGCATCAAGCTTGGATTGTAGGACTGCCGGGGTGTTAAGCATATCCCAGTTTAGGTCACCTAACAGAACAAACTCTGAAGCTAGATGGGGAGCGATCAATTCACAGATGGTGTCCAGGGCACAGCTGGGAGCTGAGGGGGGTCGGTAGCAGGCGGCAACAGTGAGAGACTTATTTCTGGAGAGATTAATTTTTAAAATTAGAAGTTCGAACTGTTTGGGCATAGACCTGGAAAGTATGACAGAACTTTGCAGGCTATCTCTGCAGTAGATTGCAACTCCTCCCCCTTTGGCAGTTCTATCTTGGCGGAAAGTGTTATAGTTGGGTATGGAAATTTGGTGGCCTTCCTAAGCCAGGATTCGGACACGGCAAGGACATCAGGGTTGGCAGAGTGTGCTAAAGCGGTGAGTAAGGCAAACTTAGGGAGGAGGCTTCTGATGTTGACATGCATGAGGCCAAGGCTTTTTCGATTCCAGAAGTCAACAAATGAGGGTGACTGGGGACATGCAGGGCCTGGGTTTACCTCCACATCACCCGAGGAACAGAGGAGTAGTAGGATGAGGGTGCGGCTAAAGGCTATCAAAACTGGTCGCCTAGAGCGTTGGGGACAAAGAATAAAAGGAGCAGATTTATGGGCGTGGTAGAATAGATTCTGGGCATAATGTGCAGACAGGGGTATGGTGGGGCGCGGGTACAGCGGAGGCAAGCCCAGGCACTGGGTGATGATAAGAGAGGTTGTATCTCTGGACATGCTGGTCTCAATGGGTGAGGTCACCGCATGTGTGGGGGGTGGGACAAAGGAGGTAACAGAGGTACGGAGAGTGGAACTACAGGGTCCATTGCAAACCAAAACAATGATAATGATAACTAGCCTGAACAACAGTATGCAAGGCATATTGATATATGAGAGAGACATACAATAAGGCATAAAGTGATTGCAGGTCTTGATTGGGAGAGCTAGCTAAAACAACAGGTAAGATAACAGCAGCAATAACAGGGTGCTAGTCTAACACAGCAACAACAGGTAAAAATGGCGACGACTAGGCAGAGAGGGTCGGATTAACTACACACAGATCCTGAGTTAAAGCACAGAGCCGACAGATAAAACACAAATAAACAGAATGGAGTACCGTGAATTAATGGACAGTCAAGCATGCATCAGCTATGTAGCCAAGTGATCATAGTGTCCAGGGGGCAGCCCTAGATGGAGCAGGGAGGCCTCCACTAAGCTAGCACGCGGCGTTTAAAGTTAGTAGCCCGGGGGGTGGTCTGCTCAGACGGAGGGGGTCTGCTCAGACGTGGTTGTGTCGACAGAGAATCCAAGCCGGATGGCGAAAGAGAGGTTGTGAATTGTAGAATTGTGTTTGCTAACTGGTGCTAGCTTCGTGGCAGTGGCGCTAGCTGCGCTAGCTGCAAGCTAGCTGTGAGGATCAGAAGTAGTGGCTCAGGGATTACGGCAGGAATCCGGCGTTGTTGTCGAGAGACAGTCCGATGCTGGTAAATTGGTGAGTAATATCCAGGCTAATAACAGGGCTGGTGTCTGTGCAGAAGGTAAAAGCTACTAGCAGCGGCAAAAAAATGGCTAAATTAGCTTGTAGCTGATTTAGACCAGTTGTGATGGATTGGCAGGGCTCTGTGTCGGCAAAAAAAAAAAAAAAAAAAAAAAGGTCCAGTCCAATTGGCAAAAGAGGTATTGTAGCCCAAGAATTCGCTGGTAGACCTCTTCGGCTAGCCGGCAGATGGGCCTAGCTCGAGGCTAGCTCAAGGCTAACTGGTGCTTGCTTCGGGACAGAGGTGTTAGCCAGTAGTAGCCACTCGGTTGCAGCTAGCTAGCTGTGATGATACGGTGTAATTGTCCAGAGCTTGCGTCAGGAATCCGGTGATGTGGTAGAGAAAAAGCAGTCCTATATGCTCTGGGTTGATATCGCGCTTGCAGACTGGCAGGTATTGGCCCGGTATTGAAGCTGGCTGTGTCCGAGTTGAGGGTGAAGACCGCAGCAGTGGCTAACTGACTACTAGCTAGTAGCTAGTTATCTGGCTAGCTTCTGATTGGGGTTACGGTTCTAAAGTATAAAAAAATAGCAGGTCCGTACCACATTGGGTGAGGCGGAATGTAGGAATGTATATTCAGTTCCTAGATGGAAAGTGAAATTAAAATATATACGAAATGTATACGAAAAATACGAAGACTATTTACACGGGACAAGACAAGACAAAGACACGTCCGACTGCTACGCCATCTAATGATCCGACCGTCTCACTGTGGTTCTGCTCTGTAGGTCCCAGCCGGTGTTAATGACCCGACCGTCTCACTGTGGTTCTGCACTGTAGGTCCCAGCCAGGACTAATGCTCCAACCCTCTCACCGTGGTCCTGCTGTCATCTCAATAATGAGGGGAAACCATCTAGTAGTAGTGTTCCAGGGTAGTGTTTGTCTAGTAGTAGTGTTCCAGGGTAGTGTTTGTCTAGTAGTAGTGTTCCATGGTAGTGTTTGTCTAGTCGTAGTGTTCCAGGGTAGTGTGTGTCTAGTAGTAGTGTTCCAGGGTAGTGTTTGTCTAGTAGTAGTGTTCCAGGGTAGTGGTTGTCTAGTAGTAGTGTTCCAGGGTAGTGTGTGTCTAGTAGTAGTGTTCCAGGGTAGTGTTTGTCTAGTAGTAGTGTTCCAGGGTAGTGTGTGTCTAGTAGTAGTGTTCCAGGGTAGTGTTTGTCTAGTAGTAGTGTTCCAGGGTAGTGTTTGTCTAATAGTAGTGTTCCAGGGTAGTGTGTGTCTAGTAGTAGTGTTCCAGGGTAGTGTTTGTCTAGTAGTAGTGTTCCAGGGTAGTGTTTGTCTAGTAGTAGTGTTCCAGGGTAGTGTGTGTCTAGTAGTAGTGTTCCAGGGTAGTGTTTGTCTAGTAGTAGTGTTCCAGGGTAGTGTTTGTCTAGTCGTAGTGTTCCATGGTAGTGTTTGTCTAGTAGTAGTGTTCCAGGGTAGTGTTTGTCTAGTAGTAGTGTTCCAGGGTAGTGGTTGTCTAGTAGTAGTGTTCCAGGGTAGTGTTTGTCTAGTAGTAGTGTTCCAGGGTAGTGTTTGTCTAGTAGTAGTGTTCCAGGGTAGTGTGTGTCTAGTAGTAGTGTTCCAGGGTAGTGTTTGTCTAGTAGTAGTGTTCCAGGGTAGTGTTTGTCTAGTCGTAGTGTTCCAGGGTAGTGTTTGTCTAGTAGTAGTGTTCCAGGGTAGTGTTTGTCTAGTCGTAGTGTTCCAGGGTAGTGTTTGTCTAGTAGTAGTGTTCCAGGGTAGTGTTTGTCTAGTAGTAGTGTTCCAGGGTAGTGTTTGTCTAGTCGTAGTGTTCCATGGTAGTGTTTGTCTAGTAGTAGTGTTCCAGGGTAGTGTTTGTCTAGTAGTAGTGTTCCAGGGTAGTGGTTGTCTAGTAGTAGTGTTCCAGGGTAGTGTTTGTCTAGTAGTAGTGTTCCAGGGTAGTGTTTGTCTAGTAGTAGTGTTCCAGGGTAGTGTTTGTCTTGTAGTAGTGTTCCAGGGTAGTGTTTGTCTAGTAGTAGTGTTCCAGGGTAGTGTTTGTCTAGTAGTAGTGTTCCAGGGTAGTGTTTGTCTAGTCGTAGTGTTCCAGGGTAGTGTTTGTCTAGTAGTAGTGTTCCAGGGTAGTGTTTGTCTAGTGGTAGTGTTCCAGGGTAGTGTTTGTCTAGTCGTAGTGTTCCAGGGTAGTGTTTGTCTAGTAGTAGTGTTCCAGGGTAGTGTGTGTCTAATAGTAGTGTTCCAGGGTAGTGTTTGTCTAGTAGTAGTGTTCCAGGGTAGTGTTTGTCTAGTCGTAGTGTTCCAGGGTAGTGTTTGTCTAGTAGTAGTGTTCCAGGGTAGTGTGTGTCTAGTAGTAGTGTTCCAGGGTAGTGTTTGTCTAGTAGTAGTATTCCAGGGTAGTGTTTGTCTTATAGTAGTGTTCCAGGGTAGTGTGTGTCTAGTAGTAGTGTTCCAGGGTAGTGTTTGTCTAGTAGTAGTGTTCCAGGGTAGTGTTTGTCTAGTAGTAGTGTTCCAGGGTAGTGTTTGTCTAGTAGTAGTGTTCCATGGTAGTGTTTGTCTAGTCGTAGTGTTCCAGGGTAGTGTTTGTCTAGTAGTAGTGTTCCAGGGTAGTGTTTGTCTAGTAGTAGTGTTCCAGGGTAGTGTTTGTCTAGTCGTAGTGTTCCAGGGTAGTGTTTGTCTAGTAGTAGTGTTCCAGGGTAGTGTTTGTCTAGTAGTAGTGTTCCAGGGTAGTGTTTGTCTAGTCGTAGTGTTCCAGGGTAGTGTTTGTCGAGTAGTAGTGTTCCAGGGTAGTGTGTGTCTAGTAGTAGTGTTCCAGGGTAGTGTTTGTCTAGTAGTAGTGTTCCAGGGTAATGGTTGTCTAGTAGTAGTGTTCCAGGGTAGTGTTTGTCTAGTAGTAGTGTTCCAGGGTAGTGTGTGTCTAGTAGTAGTGTTCCAGGGTAGTGTTTGTCTAGTAGTAGTGTTCCAGGGTAGTGGTTGTCTAGTAGTAGTGTTCCAGGGTAGTGTTTGTCTAGTAGTAGTGTTCCATGGTAGTGTTTGTCTAGTAGTAGTGTTCCAGGGTAGTGTTTGTCTAGTAGTAGTGTTCCATGGTAGTGTTTGTCTAGTAGTAGTGTTCCAGGGTAGTGTGTGTCTAGTAGTAGTGTTCCAGGGTAGTGTTTGTCTAGTAGTAGTGTTCCAGGGTAGTGTTTGTCTAGTAGTAGTGTTCCAGGGTAGTGGTTGTCTAGTAGTAGTGTTCCATGGTAGTGTTTGTCTAGTAGTAGTGTTCCAGGGTAGTGTTTGTCTAGTAGTAGTGTTCCAGGGTAGTGTTTGTCTAGTCGTAGTGTTCCAGGGTAGTGTTTGTCTAGTCGTAGTGTTCCAAGGTAGTGTTTGTCTAGTAGTAGTGTTCCAGGGTAGTGTTTGTCTAGTAGTAGTGTTCCAGGGTAGTGTTTTTCTAGTCGTAGTGTTCCAGGGTAGTGTTTGTCTAGTAGTAGTGTTCCAGGGTAGTGTTTGTCTAGTAGTAGTGTTCCAGGGTAGTGTTTTTCTAGTCGTAGTGTTCCAGGGTAGTGTTTGTCTAGTTGTAGTGTTCCAGGGTAGTGTTTGTCGAGTAGTAGTGTTCCAGGGTTGTGTGTGTCTAGTAGTAGTGTTCCAGGGTAGTGTTTGTCTAGTCGTAGTGTTCCAGGGTAGTGTGTGTCTAGTAGTAGTGTTCCAGGATAGTGGTTGTCTAGTAGTAGTGTTCCAGGGTAGTGTTTGTGTAGTAGTAGTGTTCCAGGGTAGTGTGTGTCTAGTAGTAGTGTTCCAGGGTAGTGTGTGTCTAGTAGTAGTGTTCCAGGGTAGTGTTTGTCTAGTAGTAGTGTTCCAGGGTAGTGTTTGTCTAGTAGTAGTGTTCCAGGGTAGTGTTTGTCTAGTAGTAGTGTTCCAGGGTAGTGTTTGTCTAGTAGTAGTGTTCCAGGGTAGTGTTTGTCTAGTCGTAGTGTTCCAGGGTAGTGTGTGTCTAGTAGTAGTGTTCCAGGGTAGTGTTTGTCTAGTCGTATTGTTCCATGGTAGTGTTTGTCCAGTAGTAGTGTTCCAGGGTAGTGTTTGTCTAGTGGGAGTGTTCCAGGGTAGTGTTTGTCTAGTAGTAGTGTTCCAGGGTAGTGTTTGTCTAGTAGTAGTGTTCCAGGGTAGTGTTTGTCTAGTAGTAGTGTTCCAGGGTAGTGGTTGTCTAGTAGTAGTGTTCCAGGGTAGTGTTTGTCTAGTAGTAGTGTTCCAGGGTAGTGTTTGTCTAGTAGTAGTGTTCCAGGGTAGTGGTTGTCTAGTAGTAGTGTTCAATGGTAGTGTTTGTCTAGTAGTAGTGTTCCAGGGTAGTGTTTGTCTAGTAGTAGTGTTCCAGGGTAGTGTTTGTCTAGTAGTAGCGTTCCAGGGTAGTGTTTTTCTAGTAGTAGCGTTCCAGGGTATTGTTTGTCTAGTCCTAGTTTTCCAGGGTAGTGTTTGTCTAGTCGTAGTGTTCCAGGGTAGTGTGTGTCTAGTAGTAGTGTTCCAGGGTAGTGTGTGTCTAGTAGTAGTGTTCCAGGGTAGTGTTTGTCTAGTAGTAGTGTTCCAGGGTAGTGTGTGTCTAGTCGTAGTGTTCCAGGTTAGTGTTTGTCTAGTAGTAGTGTTCCAGGGTAGTGTTTGTCTAGTAGTAGTGTTCCATGGTAGTGTTTGTCTAGTAGTAGTGTTCCAGGGTAGTGTTTGTCTAGTAGTAGTGTTCCAGGGTAGTGTTTGTCTAGTAGTAGTGTTCCAGGGTAGTGTTTGTCTAGTTGTAGTGTTCCAGGGTAGTGTTTGTCTAGTCGTAGTGTTCCAGGGTAGTGTTTGTCTAGTAGTAGTGTTCCAGGGTAGTGTTTGTCTAGTCGTAGTGTTCCAGGGTAGTGTTTGTCCAGTCGTAGTGTTCCAGGGTAGTGTTTGTCTAGTAGTAGTGTTCCAGGGTAGTGTTTGTCTAGTAGTAGTGTTCCAGGGTAGTGTTTTTCTAGTCGTAGTGTTCCAGGGTAGTGTTTGTCTAGTAGTAGTGTTCCAGGGTAGTGTGTGTCGAGTAGTAGTGTTCCAGGGTAGTGTTTGTCTAGTAGTAGTGTTCCAGGGTAGTGTTTGTCTAGTAGTAGTGTTCCAGGGTAGTGTTTGTCTAGTCGTAGTGTTCCAGGGTAGTGTTTGTCTAGTAGTAGTGTTCCAGGGTAGTGTTTGTCTAGTCGTAGTGTTCCAGGGTAGTGTTTGTCTAGTCGTAGTGTTCCAGGGTAGTGTTTGTCTAGTAGTAGTGTTCCAGGGTAGTGTTTTTCTAGTAGTAGTGTTCCAGGGTAGTGAAATCTGACACAGCGGTTGCATTAAGAACAAGCGTATCTTTAATTCTATGTAAAACATGTATCTTTCATCAAAGTTTATGATGAGTATTTCTGTTATTTGACGTGGGTCTCTGCAATTTCTCTGGATATTTTGGAGGCATTTCTGAACATGGCGCCAATGTAAACCGAGATTTGTGGATAAAAATATGCACATTATCGAACAAAACATAAATGTATTGTGTAACATGATGTCCTATGAGTGTCATCTGATGAAGATCATCAAAGGTTAGTGATTAATTTTATCTCTATTTCTGCTTTTTGTGACTACTATCTTTGGCTGGGAAAATGGCTCTGTGTTTTTTGGATTTGGTGGTGATCTAACATAAATATATATTGTGTTTTCACTGTAAAACATTTTAAAAATCGGACACGATGGGTAGATTAACAAGATGTTTTTCTTTCATTTGCTTAATGTGTGGAAATTTCATTGCATTTCTGAAGACAAAGGAACTCTCCAGTTGGAACATTATTGAAGATTTATGATAAAAACATCCTAAAGATTGATTCTATTCTTCGTTTGACATGTTTCTACGGACTGTAACGGAACTTTTTGACTTTTCGTCTGCTCAAAGTGAACGCGCTTCGTGAGTTTGAATTTGTTTATCAAACGCACTAACAAAAGGAGCTATTTGGACATAAATGATGGACATTATCGAACAAAACAAACATTTATTGTGGAACTGGGATTCCTGGGAGTGCATTCTGATGAAGATCATCAAAGGTAAGTGAATATTTCTAATGATTTTTATGACTTCTGTTGACTGCACAATATGGCGGATATCTTTTTGGCTTGTTTGGGCTCTGAGCGCCGTACTCAGATTATTGCATGGTTAACTTTTTCCGTAAAGCTTTTTTGAAATCTGACTCAGTGGTTGCATTAAGGAGAAGTGTATCTAAAATTCCATGTATAACACTTGTATTTTCATCAACATTTATGATGAGTATTTCTGTAAATTGATGTGGATCTCTGCAAAATCACCGGATGTTTTTGGAACTACTGAACATAACGTGCCATTGTATACTGAGATTTTTTTATATAAATATGAACTTTATCGAACAAAACATCCATGTATTGTGTAACACGAAGTCCTATGAGTGTCATCTGATGAAGATCATCAAAGGTTAGTGATTAATTCTATCTATATTTCAGATTTTTGTGACTCCTCTCTTTGGCTGGAAAAATGGCTGTGTTTTTCTGTGACTTGGCTCTAACCTAACATAATCGTTTGTGGTGCTTTCGCTGTAAAGCCTATTTGAAATCGGACACTGTGGTGGGATTAACAAGAAGTGTATCTATAAAATGGTGTGAAAGACTTGTATGTTAATTATGGGATTTCTGTTGTTTTGAATTTGGCGCCCTGCACTTTCACTGGCTGTTGTCATATCGATCCCGTTAATGGGATCGCAGCCATAAAATTAAACTACTAGCACAAAGCTCGGACAACCATGTATACCCAACAAGACATGCCACCCGAGGTCTCTTCACAATCCCCAAGTCCAGAACAGACTATGGGAGGCGCAGAGTACTACATACAGCCATGACTACATGGAACTCTACTCCACATCAGGTAACTGATGCAGCAGTACAATCAGATCTTTAAAAAAAAAACACCTTATGGAACAGCGGGGACTGTGAAGATTCACACATACAAGTACAAACAAACACATATACACACATGATAACATATGCACATGGGCACAAGCACAGGCACTCTACACAGACATACGTTGTAATACTGTTGTACGGGGATATTATACATGTTGTATTGTATATATGTAGTGGTGTAATAATGTTATATGCGTCATGCCTGCTCCCGCTCCTCCTCTCTGGCGCTTGAGGGCACCAGGCTGCCCATCATTACACACACCTGTCACCATCATTACGCACATCAGCACTTGCTGGACTCACCTGGACTCCATGACCTTGTTGATTGCCCCTCCTATATCTGTCTGTTCCTCGGTTAGATCCCTGTGTATTATTGTTGTTTTTGTTTTCCCCTGTTCAGACGCTGTTCCTGTCCATGTTTCATGAAATGTTTACTCCCTGTACTCGCTTCTCGTCTCCAGTGTCTGTCCTCACAATATGGTGTACTGTTTTATCTTTTGTTTTATGAGTGATGTACTGTAAGTGCCTTAATGTGTTTGGACCCCAGGAAGAGAAGCTGCTGCCTTGACAGGAACTAATGGGAATCAGTAATAATGCCCAGGAAGAGTAGATGCTGCCTTGGAGGAACTAATGGAGATCCATAATAAACCCCAGGAAGAGTAGATGCTGCCTTGGAGGAACTAATGGGGATCCATAATAAACCCCAGGAAGAGTAGCTGCTGCCTTGGAGGAACTAATGGAGATCCATAATAAACCCCAGGAAGAGTAGCTGCTGCCTTGGCAGGAACTAATGGGGATCCATAATAAACCCCAGGAAGAGTAGCTGCTGCCTTGGAGGAACTAATGGAGATACATAATAAACCCCAGGAAGAGTAGCTGCTGCCTTGGAGGAACTAATGGAGATACATAATAAACCTCAGGAAGAGTAGATGCTGCCTTGGAGGAACTAATGGGGATCCATAATAAACCCCAGGAAGAGTAGCTGCTGCCTTGGAGGAACTAATGGAGATCCATAATAAACCCCAGGAAGAGTAGCTGCTGCCTTGGAGGAACTAATGGAGATACATAATAAACCCCAGGAAGAGTAGCTGCTGCCTTGACATAAACTAATGGAGATACATAATAAACCCCAGGAAGAGTAGCTGCTGCCTTGGAGGAACTAATGGAGATACATAATAAACCCCAGGAAGAGTAGCTGCTGCCTTGGAGGAACTAATGGAGATACATAATAAACCCCAGGAAGATTAGCTGCTGCCTTGACATAAACTAATGGGGATCCATAATAAACCCCAGGAAGAGTAGCTGCTGCCTTGACAGGAACTAATGGGGATCCATAATAAACCCCAGGAAGAGTAGCTGCATCCTTGACAGGAACTAATGGAGATCCATAATAAACCCCAGGAAGAGTAGCTGCTGCCTTGGAGGAACTAATGGAGATACATAATAAACCTCAGGAAGAGTAGATGCTGCCTTGGAGGAACTAATGGGGATCCATAATAAACCCCAGGAAGAGTAGCTGCTGCCTTGGAGGAACTAATGGAGATCCATAATAAACCCCAGGAAGAGTAGCTGCTGCCTTGGAGGAACTAATGGAGATACATAATAAACCCCAGGAAGAGTAGCTGCTGCCTTGACATAAACTAATGGAGATACATAATAAACCCCAGGAAGAGTAGCTGCTGCCTTGGAGGAACTAATGGAGATACATAATAAACCCCAGGAAGAGTAGCTGCTGCCTTGGAGGAACTAATGGAGATACATAATAAACCCCAGGAAGATTAGCTGCTGCCTTGACATAAACTAATGGGGATCCATAATAAACCCCAGGAAGAGTAGCTGCTGCCTTGACAGGAACTAATGGGGATCCATAATAAACCCCAGGAAGAGTAGCTGCATCCTTGACAGGAACTAATGGAGATCCATAATAAACCCCAGGACGAGTAGCTGCTGCCTTGACAGGAACTAATGGAGATCCATAATAAACCCCAGGAAGAGTAGATGCTGCCTTGGCAGGAACTAATGGGGATCCATAATAAACCTCAGGAAGAGTAGATGCTGCCTTGGCAGGAACTAATGGGGATCCATAATAAACCTCAGGAAGAGTAGATGCTGCCTTGACAGGAACTAATGGGGATCCATAATAAACCCCAGGAAGAGTAGCTGCTGTCTTGACAGGAACTAATGGGGATCCATAATAAACCCCAGGAAGAGTAGCTGCTGCCTTGGCAGGAACTAATGGGGATCCATAATAAACCCCAGGAAGAGTAGCTACTGCCTTGGCAGGAACTAATGGGGATCCATAATAAACCCCAGGCAGAGTAGCTGCTGCCTTGACAGGAACTAATGGGGATCCATAATAAACCCCAGGAAGAGTAGCTGCTGCCTTGGAGGAACTAATGGAGATACATAATAAACCCCAGGAAGAGTAGCTGCTGCCTTGACAGGAACTAATGGGGATCCATAATAAACCCCAGGAAGAGTAGCTGCTGCCCCACAGGAACTAATGGGGATCCATAATAAACCCCAGGAAGAGTAGCTGCTGCCCCACAGGAACTAATGGGGATCCATAATAAACCCTAGAAAGAGTAACTGATCCCTACGCAGGAACTAATGGGGATCCATAATAAACCCCAGGAAGAGTAGCTGCTGCCTTGGCAGGAACTAATGGGGATCCATAATAAACCCCAGGAAGAGTAGCTGCTGCCTTGACAGGAACTAATGGGGATCCATAATAAACCCCAGGAAGAGTAGCTGCTGCCTTGACAGGAACTAATGGGGATCCATAATAAACCCCAGGAAGAGTAGCTGCTGCCCCCACAGGAACTAATGGGGATCCATAATAAACCCCAGGAAGAGTAGCTGCTGCCTTGACAGGAACTAATGGGGATCCATAATAAACCCCAGGAAGAGTAGCTGCTGCCTTGACAGGAACTAATGGGGATCCATAATAAACCCCAGGAAGAGTAGCTGCTGCCTTGACAGGAACTAATGGGGATCCATAATAAACCCCAGGAAGAGTAGCTGCTGCCCCCACAGGAACTAATGGGGATCCATAATAAACCCTAGAAAGAGTAGCTGCTGCCCCTACAGGAACTAATGGGGATCCATAATAAACCCCAGGAAGAGTAGCTGCTGCCTTGGCAGGAACTAATGGGGATCCATAATAAACCCTAGAAAGAGTAGCTGCTGCCTCGGCAGGAACTAATGGGGATCCATAATAAACCCCAGGAAGAGTAGCTGCTGCCTTGTCAGGAACTAATGGGGATCCATAATAAACCCCAGGAAGAGTAGCTGCTGCCTTGGCAGGAACTAATGGGGATCCATAATAAACCCCAGGAAGAGTAGCTGCTGCCTTTAGGAACTAATGGGGATCCATAATAAACCCCAGGAAGAGTAGCTGCTGCCTTGTCAGGAACTAATGGGGATCCATAATAAACCCCAGGAAGCGTAGCTGCTGCCTTGGCAGGAACTAATGGGGATCCATAATAAACCCCAGGAAGAGTAGCTGCTGTCTTGGCAGGAACTAATGGGGATCCATAATAAACCCCAGGAAGAGTAGCTGCTGCCTTGGCAGGAACTAATGGGGATCCATAATAAACCCCAGGAATAGTAGCTGCTGCCTTGGCAGGAACTAATGGGGATCCATAATAAACCTCAGGAAGAGTAGCTGCTGCCTTGGCAGGAACTAATGGGGATCCATAATAAAATAAAAACACAAAATCACAGCTCAAAGAATGTATTGTCCCTGGCCTCCACTAATCACATCTCAGAGAATGTATTGTTCCTGGCCTCGACCAAACACAGCTCAGAGAATGTATTGTCCCTGGCCTCCACCAATCACATCTCAGAGAATATATTGTCCCTGGCCTCGACCAAACACAGCTCAGAGAATGTATTGTCCCTGGTCTCCACTAATCACAACTCAGAGAATGTATTTGCCATTGCCTCCACCAATGACAGTGTTCCATAAAATAGTAATTTATGAGCCAATACCAAATCCCAATCTCTATTTCTCTCTCTCAACGTAGCGGAGCTATCAAAGTCATTCTGATGCTGTTTACTTGTCCGGGCTCTTGTTAAGAGACAGAGGGGGCTAGATGCTGAAATCGCGGTGGAAATCGAAGAACTCATCAAGCTCATTCATCTTGGTGGATGTGAAGGCACTAACGCCAAAAGTAGAACTACACACACACACACACACCACATATACTCTCCTCACACCCAGTCAATCATATCACATAGCAGGCTGAATATCAGGCTGACTCAGAGATATTGAGAATAGATTTGGGCCTGACATGGTTGTCCCTTCTCTGTCCAGACCGGCTGTGTTTCTACCTCATTACAGCCGGATCAGAGTCCAACTGTTTCTCTCTCTCTCTCTCCCTCTCTCCCTCGCTCTCTCCCTCCCGCTTCTGGGCAGCAGCCAGCTAGAGGATACCTTCTGGCACAATATCAAACAGGTAGTTGAGGCAATTTATGGGGAGTTGGGTTCTTTTGTCACCCCAGCCGCACTGCAAATTGAGGGAAGAAAGAGATGTAAGTCGATACCTCGCAAATACTAGATCTCAGTGAGAGATTCCAAAACATGCCAGGAGTGTTTAAGACACAGAGTGGAGAGAGGAATGGAGGGAGAGAGAGAGAGGGGAAGAGAGAAATGGAGAGAGAGAGAGGGGGAGAGAGACATGGAGAGAGGGGAAGAGAGAAATGGAGAGAGAGAGATGGGAAGAGAGACATGGAGAGAGAGAGAGAGAGGGGAAGAGAGACATGGAGAGAGAGAGATGGGGAGAGAGAAATGGAGAGAGAGGAAGAGAGAAATAGGGAGAGAGGAAGAGAGAAATGGAGAGAGAGAGAGGGGGAGAGAGAAATGGAGAGAGAGGAAGAGAGAAATAGGGAGAGAGGAAGAGAGACATGGAGAGAGAGGAAGAGAGAAATGGAGAGAGAGGAAGAGAGAAATGGGGAGAGAGAGAGGGGGAGAGAGAAATGGAGAGAGAGGAAGAGAGAAATAGGGAGAGAGGAAGAGAGAAATGGAGAGAGAGAGGGGGAGAGAGAAATAGGGAGAGGGGAAGAGAGAAATAGGGAGAGGGGAAGAGAGAAATAGGGAAAGGGGAAGAGAGAAATGGAGAGAGAGGGGGAGAGAGAAATGGAGAGAGAGGAAGAGAGAAATAGGGAGAGAGGAAGAGAGAAATGGAGAGAGAGAGAGGGGGAGAGAGAAATGGAGAGAGAGGAAGAGAGAAATAGGGAGAGAGGAAGAGAGACATGGAGAGAGAGGAAGAGAGAAATGGAGAGAGAGGAAGAGAGAAATGGGGAGAGAGAGAGGGGGAGAGAGAAATGGAGAGAGAGGAAGAGAGAAATAGGGAGAGAGGAAGAGAGAAATGGAGAGAGAGAGGGGGAGAGAGAAATAGGGAGAGGGGAAGAGAGAAATGGAGAGAGAGAGAGGGGGAGAGAGAAATGGAGAGAGAGGAAGAGAGAAATGGAGAGAGAGAGAGGGGGAGAGAGAAATAGGGAGAGAGAGAGAGGGGGAGAGAGAAATAGGGAGAGAGAGAGAGGGGTTTCTTCTCACTTTTGCTTATTGTTTATTTCACTTACTTGTAAGCATGTGTTTCCCATGCCAATAAAGCCCCTTTGAATTGAGAGGAAGAGACAGATGGGGAGAGAGCGAAAGCGAGAAGGCTAAACTATGTTCTGTTGCAGGCGTCAAATTTAAGCTATGTTTCACTGAGGTGGATTGATAAAGGAAATATTACAGAGATACCGACCGCAAAGTGATGACGATTACCACATTCACAACTCTTGGACCTGAGTAGAGAAAAGAGTGGACAATGTAAGTCCTATGATACACTATAAGCATGGTATACAGCACTATACACATGGCACATTCCAACACTGGAGGAGATACAGGCCCTGTAACAAGAGATGACACCTTCAACAGAGGAGAGGAGGAGAGGAGGAAAGGAGGGTTTGGCCTCCTCACACTAAGGTTCAGACCTCCTTCCCTGCTCCTCCTCCCCTGTCCCCCTGACCCCCTCCTGCAGTCACCTGCTGCCATGACGGTGGTTGACCTCCCTGCTCAGCGGAACATTGCAGCCATTTAGAGACGCTCCCTAAAGATGGGCAGGTCAACTTGCTGCATAACGGACACATACCTAACCCTAATCCTAACCCATTTAGAGACGCTCCCTAAAGATGGGCAGGTCAACTTGCTGCATAACGGACACATACCTAACCCTAATCCTAACCCATGCATTACAGAAGTGCTGGGATGCTGCCGCTCACAGCCAGGGCTAGATGCATTGGGAGATGGGTTTGCCCATCAGAGTCTAAGCCCTGTCTATAAACTATATGGAATTGTTTTAAGAAAGTCATACCAAGGATCATATATGTCTTTGATTTTGTATCAAAGTATCAAAGAAATATAGAGATGTTTTATTTATTTTGGGCCTTAGTGCTATTAGCCCATACAAACACATTGGAAACATGGAACAACAGGAAATCATTAGGAACTTTGTTCTGAAGTGTCTATGTGAGCGATATCAGAAAGATCAGGCAACATCAGAAATATCAGGCAACATCAGAAACACCAGGCAACATCAGAAAGATCAGGCAACATCAGAAATATCAGGCAACATCAGAAATATCAGGCAACGTCAGAAAGATCAGGCAACACCAGAAAGATCAGGCAACATCAGAAATATCAGGCAACATCAGAAAGATCAGGTAACATCAGAAATATCAGGCAACATCAGAAATACCAGGCAACATCAGAAAGATCAGGCAACATCAGAAAGATCAGGCAACATCAGAAATATCAGGCAACATCAGAAATATCAGGCAACATCAGAAATATCAGGCAACATCAGAAATATCAGGCAACATCAGAAAGATCAGGCAACATCAGAAATATCAGGCAACATCAGAAAGATCAGGTAACATCAGAAATATCAGGCAACATCAGAAAGATCAGGTAACATCAGAAAGATCTGGCAACATCAGAAACATCAGGCAACATCAGAAAGATCAGGCAACATCAGAAAGATCAGGCAACATCAGAAATATCAGGCAACATCAGAAAGACCAGGCAACATCAGAAATATCAAGCAACATCAGAAAGATCAGGCAACATCAGAAAGACCAGGCAACATCAGAAATATCAGGCAACATCAGAAAGATCAGGCAACATCAGAAATATCAGGCAACATCAGAAATACCAGGCAACATCAGAATTATCAGGCAACATCAGAAAGACCAGGCAACATCAGAAAGATCAGGCAACATCAGAAAGACCAGGCAACATCAGAAAAATCAGGCAACATCAGAAATATCAGGCAACATCAGAAATATCAGGCAACATCAGAAAGACCAGGCAACATCAGAAATATCAGGCAACATCAGAAAGATCAGGCAACATCAGAAAGATCAGGCAACATCAGAAAGATAATTTGTTATTTTACATGTATTCAGTATTCAGTATAAACTCAGCCTGTAAGACAACAAAATGTGGAAGAAGTCAAGAGGTGTGAATACTTTGTGAAGACACTGTGACTATAATCCTGCATTCTTTCTGCATGAGAAGACAGATGTTCTCTACTGGAACCCTGAAACCTGACCCTTATAGTTAACCTATAGTTCAATAGAACAATCTGTTACCATGGTGACTCAGATCACTATAACAAACTGAGCAGTTTAAACATTTTGTTAGTTCCACACATGGTGCTGTCTGATGCCTCCAACTGGTTTCTAAACTTCAGATCCCCCACTACCATGGTCAGACTAATGGTCCTGATATCTCACCCTCATCCTAACTCACCCTAACCACAGGTTAGAGATCACAGGACCCTAACACTAACCCTAACCCACCGCAATATATACATCTTAAAGTAACGACAGGCAATTAGTACACTATATATATACAAAAGTATGTGGACACCGCTTCAAATGAGTGGATTTGGCTATTTCAGCCACACCCGTTGCTGATAGGTGTATAAAATCGGGCAGACAGACATGAAATCTCCGTACACAAACATTTGCAGTAGAATAGCCTTACTGAAGAGCTCAGTGACTTTCAACGTGGCACCGTCATAGGATGCCACTTTTCCAACAAGCCAGTTCATCAAATGTCTGCCCTACTAGAGCTGCCCCGGTCAACTGTAAGTGCTGTTATTGTGAAGTGGAAACATCTAGGAGCAACAACGGTTCAGCCGCGAAGTGGTAGGCCACACAAGCTCACAGAATGGGACCGCTGAGTGCTGAAGCGTGTAGCGTTTAAAAATATTCTGGCCTCGATTGCAAAGCTCACTACCGAGTTCCAAACTGCCTCTGGAAGCAACGTCAGCACAAGAACTGTTCTTCGGGAGCTTCATGAAATGGGTTTCCATTGCTGAGCAGCCGCACACAAGACTAAGATCACCATGCTCAATGCCAAGCGTTGGCTGGAATGGTGTAAAGCTCGCCGCCATTGGATTCTAGAGAAGAGGAAATTCTATGGAGTGATGAATCACGCTTCACCATATGGCAGTCCGACGAATGAATCTGGGTTCGGCGGATGCCAGGAGAATGCTACCTGCCCAATGCATAGTGCCAACTGTAAAGTTTGGTGGAGGAGGATAATAATGGTCTGGGGTTGTTTTTAATGGTTTGGGCCCCTTAATTGCAGTGAAGGGAAATCTTAACGTTACAGCATACAATGACATTCAGAACTATTCTTTGCTTCCAACTTTGTGGCATCAGTTTGGGGAAGGCCTTTTCCTGTTTCAGCATGACAATGTCCCCATGCACAAAGCGAGGTCCATTCAGGAATGGTTTGCCGAGATCGGTGTGGAAGAACTTGACTGGCCTGCACAAAGCCCTGACCTCAACCCCATCAAACACCTTTGGGATGAATTGAAACGCCAATTACGAGCCAGGCCTAATCGCCCAACGTCAGTGCCTGACCTCACTAATGCTCTTGTGGCTGAATGGAAGCAAGTCCCCGCAGCAATGTTCCAACATCTAGTGGAAAGCCTTCCCAGAAGAGTGGAGGCTGTTATAGCAGCAATGTTCCAACATCTAGTGGAAAGCCTTCCAGAAGAGTGGAGGCTGTTACAGCAGCAATGTTCCAACATCTAGTGAAAGCCTTCCCAGAAGAGTGGAGGCTGTTATAACAGCAATGTTCCAACATCTAGTGAAAGCCTTCCCAGAAGAGTGGAGGCTGTTATAGTAGCAATGTTCCAACATCTAGTGGAAAGCCTTCCCAGAAGAGTGGAGGCTGTTATAGCAGCAATGTTCCAACATCTAGTGAAAGCCTTCCCAGAAGAGTGGAGGCTGTTATAACAGCAATGTTCCAACATCTAGTGAAAGCCTTCCCAGAAGAGTGGAGGCTGTTATAGCAGCAATGTTCCAACATCTAGTGGAAAGCCTTCCCAGAAGAGTGGAGGCAGTTATAGCAGCAAAGGGGGGACCAACTCCATATTAATGACTTCCCAGAAGAGTGGAGGCTGTTATAGCAGCAAAGGGGGGACCAACTCCATATTAATGCCCATGATTTAAGAAAATGCGCTGTTTGATGAGCAGGTTTCCACATAACTATGGTCATGTAGTGTATCTTCATCTATTTAAAGACCAATATCATTGCCATGCTGTTTGTCATTTCTACAATATTAGTACTACAGTATAGTACTACAGTACTACAGTACTACAGTACTACAGTATAGGATAGTACATTAGCACGACATCAAAGTAGAGTACAGTAGCACTACATTGTAGTGTAGTACAGTAGCACTATAGTTAAGTACAGTAGCACCACAGTAAGTATAGAAAATGTACGCTACAGTATAGGAAAGTACAGTAGCACTATAGTATAGTACAGTAACAGTACCGTAAGGTTCCATAGCACTAAGGTATAGTATAATATAGTATTGTAAAGTAGTACGACATTATAGTATAGTACAGTAGCACAAAATTATAGTAATATAGTTTTAACAGTAGCACTACAGTATAGTATAGTAGCACAATAGTATAGTAACAGTATAGTTTAGCATAGTACAGTAACACTACAGTATAGTTACAGTATAGTACCACCACAGGATAATATAATAGCACTGCAGTATAGTATAGTATAGTACAGTACCACTACAGTATAGTTACAGTATAGTACCACTACATGGTAATATAATAGCACTACAGTATAGTACCACTACAGTACAGTATAGCAGCACTCCAATAATGTTTAGTAACATTACATTACAGTATTATATAGCGGCACTAGAGTATAGTACCACTACAGTATAGTACCACTACAGTACAGTATAGCAGCACCACAATAATGTATAGTAACAGGACATTACAGTATTATATAGCGGCACTAGAGTATAGTACAGTAGCACTACAGTATAGTATATAGTAACAGTACAGTAAATAAAAACATACTATAGTTCCGTAGCACTAAGGTATAGTATAAAATAGTACAATAAAGTAGTACCACATTATAGTATAGCACAGTAGTACTACAGTACGGTACAGTAACACTTCAGTATGGTACAGTAACATTACAGTATAGTATAGTACCACTACAGTATAGTATAATATGGTATAGTACCCATAGCCCTAAGGTATAGTACTGTATAGTAAAGTAGAATTACAGTATAGTATAGTAGCAGTATAGTATAGTAGCACTATATTATAGTGGCACTAAAGTATAGTATAGAAGCACTACATTATAGTATAGTTTCACTCCAGTATAGTATAGTGGCACACCAGTATAGATTAGTAGCACTACAGTATATTATAGAAACACGACATTATTATATAGTTGCACTACAGTACAAAACTACAGTATAGTATAGTACCTCTGCAGAATGGCATAATATAGTAAAGTAAAGTATCACTATAGTATAGTAGCACTACAGTAGAGTAAAGTATCACTATAGTATAGTATATTAGCACTAAAGTATAGTAGAGTAGCATTACAGTATAGTAAAGTATCACTATAGTATAGTATAGTATCACAAACGTATAGTATAGTAGCACTACAGTATAGTATAGTATCACCACAATATATTATAATATAGTAGAAATACAGTATAGTATAGTAGTACTACAGTATAGTATAGTAGCACTACAGTATAGATTAGTAGTACTACAGCATAGTATATTAGCACTACAGTATAGTATAGTACCACCACAGTATAGTATAGTGCCACCACAGTATAGATCAGTACCACTATAGTATGGTATACTAGCACTACATTATAGTACAGTAGCACTACAGTATAGTATACTAGCACTACAGTATAGATTAGTAGCACTACAGTGTAGATCAGTACCACTATAGTATAGTATACTAGCACTACATTATAGTACAGTAGCACTACAGTATAGTATACTAGCACTACAGTATAGATTAGTAGCACTACAGTGTAGATCAGTACCACTATAGTATGGTATACTAGCACTACATTATAGTACAGTAGCACTACAGTATAGTATAGTAGCACTACAGTATAGATTAGTAGCACTACAGTATAGATTAGTAGCACTACAGTATAGATCAGTACCACTATAGTATAGTATACTAGCACTACATTATAGTACAGTAGCACTACAGTATAGTATAGTAGCACTACAGTATAGTATAGCGGCAGTATAGTATTGTAGCAGAACATAGTATCGTATAGTAGCACTACAGTATATTAGCACTACATTATAGTATAGTAGCACTGCAGTATAGATTAGTAGCACTACAGTATAGTAGCACTACAGTATATTAGCACTACATTATCGTATAGTAGCACTACAGTATAGTAGCACAATAGTATAGTAACAGTATAGTTTAGCATAGTACAGTAACACTACAGTATAGTTACAGTATAGTACCACCACAGGATAATATAATAGCACTGCAGTATAGTATAGTATAGTACAGTACCACTACAGTATAGTTACAGTATAGTACCACTACATGGTAATATAATAGCACTACAGTATAGTACCACTACAGTACAGTATAGCAGCACTCCAATAATGTTTAGTAACAGTACATTACAGTATTATATAGCGGCACTAGAGTATAGTACCACTACAGTATAGTACCACTACAGTACAGTATAGCAGCACCACAATAATGTATAGTAACAGGACATTACAGTATTATATAGCGGCACTAGAGTATAGTACAGTAGCACTACAGTATAGTATATAGTAACAGTACAGTAAATAAAAACATACTATAGTTCCGTAGCACTAAGGTATAGTATAAAATAGTACAATAAAGTAGTACCACATTATAGTATAGCACAGTAGTACTACAGTACGGTACAGTAACACTTCAGTATGGTACAGTAACATTACAGTATAGTATAGTACCACTACAGTATAGTACAATATGGTATAGTACCCATAGCCCTAAGGTATAGTACTGTATAGTAAAGTAGAATTACAGTATAGTATAGTAGCAGTATAGTATAGTAGCACTATATTATAGTGGCACTAACGTATAGTATAGAAGCACTACATTATAGTATAGTTTCACTCCAGTATAGTATAGTGGCACACCAGTATAGATTAGTAGCACTACAGTATATTATAGAAACACGACATTATTATATTGTTGCACTACAGTACAAAACTACAGTATAGTATAGTACCTCTGCAGAATGGCATAATATAGTAAAGTAAAGTATCACTATAGTATAGTAGCACTACAGTAGAGTAAAGTATCACTATAGTATAGTATATTAGCACTAAAGTATAGTAGAGTAGCATTACAGTATAGTAAAGTATCACTATAGTATAGTATAGTATCACAAACGTATAGTATAGTAGCACTACAGTATAGTATAGTATCACCACAATATATTATAATATAGTAGAAATACAGTATAGTATAGTAGTACTACAGTATAGTATAGTAGCACTACAGTATAGATTAGTAGTACTACAGCATAGTATATTAGCACTACAGTATAGTATAGTACCACCACAGTATAGTATAGTGCCACCACAGTATAGATCATTACCACTATAGTATGGTATACTAGCACTACATTATAGTACAGTAGCACTACAGTATAGTATACTAGCACTACAGTATAGATTAGTAGCACTACAGTGTAGATCAGTACCACTATAGTATAGTATACTAGCACTACATTATAGTACAGTAGCACTACAGTATAGTATACTAGCACTACAGTATAGATTAGTAGCACTACAGTGTAGATCAGTACCACTATAGTATAGTATACTAGCACTACATTATAGTACAGTAGCACTACAGTATAGTATAGTAGCACTACAGTATAGATTAGTAGCACTACAGTATAGATTAGTAGCACTACAGTATAGATCAGTACCACTATAGTATAGTATACTAGCACTACATTATAGTACAGTAGCACTACAGTATAGTATAGTAGCACTACAGTATAGTATAGCGGCAGTATAGTATTGTAGCAGAACATAGTATCGTATAGTAGCACTACAGTATATTAGCACTACATTATAGTATAGTAGCACTGCAGTATAGATTAGTAGCACTACAGTATAGTAGCACTACAGTATATTAGCACTACGTTATAGTATAGTAGCACTACAGTATATTAGCACTACATTATAGTAGCACTACAGTGTAGATTAGTAGCACTACAGTATAGATTAGTAACACTACAGTATATTAGCACTACAGTATTAATTAGTAGCACTACATAGATTAGTTGCACTACATTATAGTAGCACTACAGTATAGATTAGTAGTACTACAGTATAGATTAGTAGCACTACAATGTAGTATAGTACCACTACATTATAGAATATAAGCACTACAGTATAGATTAGTAGCACTACAGTATAGTATAGGAGCACTACAGTGCAGCATAGTAGCACCACAGTACAGTATAGTAGCACCAGAGTATAGTATGGTAGCACTATAGTATTGTATTGTACCACTACAGTATAGTAGCACGACAGTATAGTATAGTACCACTAGAGTATAGTATCGGAGCACTACAGTATTGATCAGTAGCATTACAGTATAGATTAGTAGCACTACAGTATTGTGAGGAGCACTACAGTATAGTATAGCAGCACTACATTATAGTATCGGGGCACTAGAGTATGGTATACTATAGTATCACTACCGTATATTTTTTCCTATTTTATTTAATTTTTATTTAACCTTAATTTAACTGGGTAAGTCAGTTAAATTTACAATGACCAGTGAAATATATTATACCTGCTGGAGCGCGTGCTATGGGTGGGTGCTGCTATGGTGACCAGTGAGATATACCTGCTGGAGCGCGTGCTACGGGTGGGTGCTGCTATGGTGACCAGTGAGTTATACCTGCTGGAGCGCGTGCTACGGGTGGGTGCTGCTATGGTGACCAGTGAGTTATACCTGCTGGAGCGCGTGCTATGGGTGGGTGCTGCTATGGTGACCAGTGAGATATACCTGCTGGAGCGCGTGCTACGGGTGGGTGCTGCTATGGTGACCAGTGAGTTATACCTGCTGGAGCGCGTGCTATGGGTGGGTGCTGCTATGGTGACCAGTGAGATATACCTGCTGGAGCGCGTGCTATGGGTGGGTGCTGCTATGGTGACCAGTGAGATATACCTGCTGGAGCGCATGCTATGGGTGGGTGCTGCTATGGTGACCAGTGAGATATACCTGCTGGAGCGCGTGCTATGGGTGGGTGCTGCTATGGTGACCAGTGAGATATACCTGCTGGAGCGCATGCTACGGGTGGGTGCTGCTATGGTGACCAGTGAGATATACCTGCTGGAGCGCGTGCTACGGGTGGGTGCTGCTATGGTGACCAGTGAGATTTACCTGCTGGAGTGCGTGCTACGGGTGGGTGCTGCTATGGTGACCAGTGAGCTGAGATAGGGTGGGGCTTTACCTTGCAAAGACTTATAGATGACCTGGAGCCAGTGGGTTTGGCGACGAATATGTTGCGAGGGCTAGCCGACTAGAGCATACAGGTTGCAGTGGTGGGTGGTATAAGGGGCTTTGGTAACAAAACGGATGGCACTGTGATAGACTGCATCCAGTTAGCGTATTGGAAGCTATTTTGCAGATGATATCGCCGAAGTCGAGGATCGGTAGGATAGTCAGTTTTACTAGGGTAAGGAGGCTTTGTTGCGAAATAGAGCGCTGAATCTAGATTTGATTTTGGATTGGAGATGTTTAATATGAGTCTCGAAGGAGAGTTTACAGTCTAGCCAGACACCTAGGTATTTGTAGTTGCCCACATATTCGAGGTCAGACCTGTCCAGGGTAGTGATGCTAGTCGGGCGGGCAGGTGAGGGCAGTGAATGTTTGAAAAGCATGCATTTCGTTTTACTAGCATTTATGAGCATTTGGAGGCCACGGAAGGAGTGTTGTATGGCATTGAAGCTCGTTTGGAGGTTAGTTATCACAGTGTCCAAAGAAGGGCCAGATGATTACAGAATGGTGTCGTCTGCGTAGAGGTGGATCAGGGAATCACCCGCAGCAAGAGCGACATCATTGATGTATACAGAGAAAAGAGTTGGCCCGAGAATTGAACCCTGTGGTACTCCCATAGAGACTGCCAGAGTTCCGGACAACAGGCCCTCCGATTTGAAACACTGAACTCTGTCTGCGAAGTAGTTGGTGAACCAGGCGAGGCAGTCATTTGAGAAACCAAGGCTATTGAGTCTGCCGAAAAGAATACGGTGATAGACATAGTCGAAAGCCTTGGCCAGGTCGATGAAGACGGCTGCACAGTATTGTCTTTTATCGATGGCGGTTATGATATCGTTTATTGCAACTCCATCCCATTTGGCAGTTCTATCTTGGCAGAAAATGTTGTAGTTAGGGATGGAAATTTCAGAATTTTTGGTGGCATTTCTAAGCCAGGATTCAGGATTCATGGCAATGACGTCAGGGTTGGTGGAGTTTGCTAAAGCAGTGAATAAAACAAACTTAGAGAGGAGGCTTCTGATGCTAACATTTATATACTAAGGCTTTTACGGTTACATAAGTCAACAAATGAGAGCGCCTGGGGACACACAGGGCCTGTGTTAACCTCTACATCACCAGAGGAACAGAGGGGGAGTAGGATAAGGATACGGCTAAAGGCTATAAGAACTGGCCGTCTAGTGCGTTGGGGACAGAGAATAAAAGGAGCATTTCTTTGCGTGGTAGAATAGATTCAGGGCATAATGTACAGACAATGGTATGGTAGGATGTGTGTACAGTGGAGGTAGAGCTAGGCGTTGAGTGACGATGAGAGAGGTTTCGTCTCTGGAGGCACCAGTTAAGCCAGATGAGGTCTCCGCCTGTGTGTTGGGTGGGACAAAGAGTTATCTAAGGCATTTTGAGTGGGACCGAGGGCTCTACAGTGAAATAAAACAATAAGAACTAGCCAAGACATTAGAGAGAGGCATAAAGCAAACACAGGTGTTGATCAGGAGAGCTAAGACAACAGCGGGTAAATGGTGATGAATGGGCAGAGCGGGTTAGTTGGGTACATACAGGACCCGAGTTTGAGGCTGGGGCCAACAGGTAAACAAAACGAGGTACCGTGTTATTGAAACAGTCCAGGGGGCATCAGCTGTGTAGCTGAGTGATCATAGGATCAAAAGAGCAGCAATAGGTGAGTCAGGGTCCCTTTCGGTAGTCCCTACTGCGCTAGAAAAGCTAGCGGGCCGGGGCCTGTAGATGGTTCTTCGGCGACATCATAACAAAATTGCCTGTTGAGACCCCCTCGGACGGTTACGTCGGTAGACCAGTTGTGATTGATCGGCGGGGCTCCATGTCGGCAGTAAAAGGGTCCAGGCCAATTTGCAAAATAGGTATTGTAGCCCAATAATTGGCTGAAAGTGCTCTTCAGCTAGCCGGGAGATAGCCTGGGGCTAGCCTCGAGCTAGGCCTAACTGGTGCTTGCTTCGGAACAGAGACGTTAGCCACGAGTAGCAACTTGGATAGCAGCTATCTAGCTGCGATGATCCGGTGTAAAGGTTCAGAGCTGCAGTAGGAATCCGGAGATGTGGTAGAGAAAAAGCAGTCCGATATGCTCTTTGTTGATATTGCGCTGTGCTGACTGGCAGGAATTGACCAGTTTGAGGCTGGCTGATGTCCGAATTAACGGTGATGACCGCTAGCAGTGGCTAACTGACTACTAGCTAGTAGCTAGTTAGCTGGCTAGCTACTGATGGGGTTTCAGCTTCTAAAGTGTAATAAATAGCAGATCCATACCACATTGGGTGAGGCGGGTTGCAGGAGAGTATGTTCAGTCCGTAGATGGAAATTGAGATTAAAAATATAAAAAATATACAAAGAAAATGATATATACATGGGACAGGACAACACAAATAGACGCCCGACTGCTACGCCATCTTGGAATGGTTCCTAACTTGGACGACGCACCGCCCTATTGGTCTCTCAATCACTGCCAGTTGTGATACAGTCTGGATTCGAACCAGGTTGTCTGTGGTGACGCCTCCAGCACTGAGGTGCAGTGTTTACATTAGACCACTGCGCCACTTGGGAGCCTCCCCCCAACTGTAGCACTGCAGTATGTATAATAAGTATCACTAGAGTATAGTATAGTTCTGTAGAACTGCAGTGTAGTAAAGTATAGTAGCACTACATTATAGTATAGTACAGTAGAACTACAATATAGTAAAGTAAAGTATAGTGTAGTACAGTAGCACTACATTATAGTACAATAGCACTATAGTATAGTAGCACTGCGGCATATTATAGTACAGTAGACAAAAAATATAGTAGAGTATAGTTCAATAGCACTACAGTATAGTACACATGAAGTTGGTGGCATCTTAATTAGTAACGTGTATCTGAACATGTTCTATGACTGTGTCAAGAACATGAACAGGCTCATCTCAAAGTTAAGTTTAATCTATTAAGAGCTGTGATGTTTATGTAAACATCTCTCTCTCTCACACACTTCCCCATAACAGGGTGTACTGTAGTTCTACCGTGACGGTCTGATGGAGGTGGTAAAGACAGAGTATTCCCAGATGGACTTGTTGTTGGTTTGGACAGCAGCAGGTCTCCAGCCTGACGTCACCCTGCTGCCTGCAGAGAGAGAGAGAGAGAGAGAGAGAGAGAGAGAGAGAGAGAGAGAGAGAGAGAGAGAGAGAGAGAGAGAGAGAGAGAGAGAGAGAGAGAGAGAGAGAGAGAGAGAGAGAGAGAGAGAGAGAGGGCCTGTCCTTCTGATGAGAATGGAGGGGTTTAGAGAGTAGACTATTCACTGTGACAAGTTGGAAACACATTGAGGGTTGCTGAGCTGTTACAACTCAGACCTAGGGTATGGAAAACCATTTAAATGACCAAAAATATCAATTTTCAACACACTAAAACCACCCACAATCCTCCACTTCAGCACATTAAAACCAACCACAATCCTGAATTTCAAAACACTAAAATCACCCACTATCCTTCACTTCAACACGCTAAAATCACCGACCATCTTCATTTCAACACACTAAAACCACCACGAACTTCAGCTCTGGTCCTGGTCTAGTTATATTCTAACTATAACTCTGGTCTAGTTATATTCTCACTATAACTCTGGTCTAGTAATATTCTCACTATAACTCTGGTCTAGTTATATTCTCTCTATGGTCCTAACTATAACTCTGGTCTAGTTATATTCTCTCTATGGGCCCTAACTATAGCTCTGGTCTAGTTATATTCTCACTTCAGCTCTGGTCTAGTTATATTCTCTCTATAATTCTGGTCTAGTTATATTCTCACTATAACTCTGGTCTAGTAATATTCTCACTATAACTCTGGTCTAGTTATATTCTCTCTATGGTCCTAACTATAACTCTGGTCTAGTTATATTCTCACTATAACTCTGGTCTAGTTATATTCTCACTATGGGCCCTAAATATAGCTCTGGTCTAGTTATATTCTCACTATAGCTCTGGTCTAGTTATATTCTCACTATAACTCTGGTCTAGTTATATTCTCTCTATGGTTCCTAACTATAACTCTGGTCTAGTTATATTCTCACTATAATTCTGGTCTAGTTATATTCTCACTATAACTCTGGTCTAGTTATATTCTCACTATAACTCTGGTCTAGTTATATTCTCACTATAACTCTGGTCTAGTTATATTCTCTCTATAACTCTGGTCTAGTTATATTCTCTCTATAACTCTGGTCTAGTTATATTCTCACTATAGCTCTGGTCTAGTTATATTCTCACTATAGCTCTGGTCTAGTTATATTCTCACTATAACTCTGGTCTAGTTATATTCTCACTATAGCTCTGGTCTAGTTATATTCTCCCTATAGACCCTAACTATAACTCTGGTCTAGTTATGTTCTCTCTATACCTCTGGTCTAGTTATATTCTCACTATAACTCTGGTCTAGTTATATTCTCACTATAACTCTGGTCTAGTTATATTCTCTCTATGGGCCCTAACTATAGCTCTGGTCTAGTTATATTCTCACTATAACTCTGGTCTGGTTATATTCTCACTATAACTCTGGTCTAGTTATATTCTCACTATAACTCTGGTCTAGTTATATTCTCTCTATGGGCCCTAACTTTAGCTCTGGTCTAGTTATATTCTCCCTATGGGCCCTAACTATAGCTCTATCTTGTTCATTTAGTGTGCCTCCAGATGTCAGGTAGTAATATTGAGCAGAGAGAGCAGCGAGTTTAACAATGAGTGGCAGAGCATCTGCAACAAAGAGAACTACAAAGCGGCTCCCTGACAGCGCTTCCTCTCCCACCCGCTCCCCCAGCCTCCTCCGTGACCCCGCACCATCTTGGAAAAATATTCCGTACCGCTTGTCTCGATCAGATTGCACTCCCGGGAGACTGGTGAAAAGAGCCTCTTGCAAATTGAGCATTGGTGGGTCAAGTGGTGGAGGGCAAGGCGCACCTGCCCGTAAATCACTGCGTCCTTTCATGAGGAAGACTTGAAGAGCGGAGATAAATAATAAACAGTGGTCGGGGGACACAGGGTGAGACGGGATTAAGCCGGATGAGAGGGACAGGGAGTAGCGGATTGGTCATCAGGGAAGTTTAGGAAACTCTTTATTGCGACGAGAAAGATGCAGGACACCTCAAAGATCACAGAGTCACAGTATACAGCAGGATACAGCAGGATACAGCAGGATACAGCAGGATACAGCAGGATACAGCAGGATACAGCAGGATACAGCAGGATACAGCAGGATACAGCAGGATACAGCAGGATACAGCAGTATACAGCAGTATTGAGCAGCTGCGTTCAGAATAACCAATATCTCCTAAAAAAGTACACTATATTTACAAAAGTATGTGGACACTGCTTCAATTTAGTGGATTTGGCTATTTCAGCCACATCCGTTGCTGACAGGTGTATAAAATCGAGCACACAGACATGCAATCTCCACAGACAAACATTGGCAGTAGAATGGCCTTACTGAAGAGCTCAGTGACTTTCAACGTGGCACCATCATAGGATACCACCTTTCCAACAAGTCAGTTTGTCAAATTTCTGCCCTGCTGGAGCTGCCCCCGGTCAACTGTAGGTGCTGTTATAGACCACTTTCTGAGTTTACAAACATGTGCACAAGTTGGTGGCAGAACAATTTACATGTTGCTTATGAGTGCATTTCACACTACTTTTGGATTATAATTGTATTTTAAGGCTTGTATGAATGTCCTGCTAAAATAAGTAGAAGTAATAAAGAAGTAAATCTAGTCGATGTTGAATGAACCCAGATGGCGATGGCTTTCTTACTGCCGCTAAGAGTCGTGACATCTGTGCGTGACATCTGTGAATCGTGTACTGGAAAAGGGTCTATTGTGAAGTGGCAACGTCTAGGTACAACAATGGCTCAGCAGCGAAGTGGTAGGCCACACAAGCTCACAGAACGGGACCGTCGAGTGCTGAGAGCATGTCAAAATTGTCGGTCCTTGGTTGCAACACTAACAACCGAGTTCCAAACTTCCTCTGGAAGCACAAAAACTGTTCGTCGGGAGCTTCATGAAATGGGTTTCAATGGCCGAGCAGCTGCACACAAGCCTAAGATCACGATGTGCAATGCCAAGCGTCGGCTGGAGTGGTGTAAAGCTCGCCGCCATTGGACTCTGGAGCAGTGGAAACGCATTCTCTGGAGTGACGAATCATGCTTCACCATCTGGCAGTCTGACGGACAAATCTGGGTTCGGCGGATGCCAGGAGAATGCTACCTGCTCAAATGCATAGTGCCTACTGTAAAGTTTGGTGGAGGAGGAATAATGGTCTGGGGCTGTTTTTCGGCCTATAGGACCCATAGTTCCAGTAAAGTGAAATATTAACGCTACAGCATACAATGACATTCTAGATGATTCTGTGTTTCCAACTTTGCGGCAACAGTTTGGGGAAGGCCCTTTTCTCTTTCAGCATAACAATTTCCCCGTGCACAAAGCGAGGTCCATACAGAAATGGTTTGTCCGGATCGGTGTGGAAGAACTTGACTGGCCTGCACAGAGCCCTGACCTCAACCCCATCGAACACCTTTGGGATGAATTGGACCGCGAGCCAGGCCTAATCGCCCAACATCAGTGCATGACCTCACTAATGGTCTTGAGGCAGAATGGAAGCAAGTCCCCTCAGCAATGTTCCAACATCTAGTGGAAAGCCTTCCCAGAAGAGTGGAGGTTGTTATAGCAGCAATGTTCCAACATCTAGTGGAAAGCCTTCCCAGAAGAGTGGAGGTTGTTATAGCAGCAATGTTCCAACATCTAGTGGAAAGCCTTCCCAGAAGAGTGGAGGCTGTTATAGCAGCAATGTTCCAACATCTAGTGGAAAGCCTTCCCAGAAGAGTGGAGAGCGTTATAGCAGCAATGTTCCAACATCTAGTGGAAAGCCTTCCCAGAAGAGTGGAGGCTGTTATAGCAGCAAAGGGGGACCAACTCCATATTAATGCCCATGATTTTGGAATGAGATGTTGGACGAGGAGGTGTCCACATACCTTTGGTCATGTAGTGTATCATACTGAATGGGTAAAGAATGGCCTGCATGTTTTAGTATGTTGTTCCATGATAAAAGCTATAGCCTATGTTACATGACAAATGCAGGTGGATTATCGTGTCATTACTAGCAGGTGGATTATCATGTCATTACTAGCAGGTGGATTATCATGTTATTACTAGCAGGTGGATTATCATGTCATTACTAGCAGGTGGATTATCATGTCATTACTAGCAGGTGGATTATCGTGTCATTACTAGCAGGTGGATTATCATGTCATTACTAGCAGGTGGATTATCATGTCATTACTAGCAGGTGGATTATCATGTTATTACTAGCAGGTGGATTATCATGTTATTACTAGCAGGTGGATTATCATGTCATTACTAGCAGGTGGATTATCGTGTCATTACTAGCAGGTGGATTATCATGTTATTACTAGCAGGTGGATTATCGTGTCATTACTAGCAGGTGGATTATCATGTTATTACAAACAGGTGGATTATCATGTCATTACTAGCAGGCGGATTATCATGTCATTACTAGCAGGTGGATTATCGTGTCATTACTAGCAGGTGGATTATCATGTTATTACTAGCAGGTGGATTATCATGTTATTACTAGCTGGTGGATTATCATGTTATTACTAGCAGGTGGATTATCATGTTATTACTAGCAGGTGGATTATCATGTTATTACTAGCAGGTGGATTATCATGTTATTACTAGCTGGTGGATTATCATGTTATTACTAGCAGGTGGATTATCATTTCATTACAAGCAGGTGGATTATCATGTTATTACTAGCAGGTGGATTATCATGTTATTACTAGGCCCTATCATGATTAATGCTATTGTATTATCATTTCATTGAGATGATGATGATGAGGATTATTATCTGTGTAGCCCTATTTGTTTGTGTTTTACATAATCACATATTACTTGCCCTGTTGTTATTGTAAGGCTATTCTTGCTGTCACGTGCAGAATAACCGTTAAAGTGAACAAGGCATATCCAAATGTGTCTTGCGCGAAACCAACACTGTTGTAAGTAAACAGTGAGCGGGGCCAAATGTGTCTCATGTAAAACTAAATATAACATGCCTTTTGTTTGTGCACACCTGGAGTAGCTATTCAAGGACACACAGAGAGATAGACCGCACCCTCTCTTCTCTCAAAATTGACCCTCTGATCAAAAATAGACAACTAATATAAAAACATATTTTGGAATATATGGTTACATTTCAGGACTGAAATATTAAAGAATGGCATACAGTGTATATGATTAATTGTGTATCCTATTCTACTGTCATTGTGCAAAGATATTACTAAACTGTCAGCCTTTTCACCTGCTGCTGGGCTTGACAGGGATTAAAATGTTCTGAAGGAAACACACCTGCTGCTGGGCTTGACAGGGATTAAAATGTTCTGAAGGAAACACACCTGCTGCTGGGCTTGACAGGGATTAAAGTGTTCTGAAGGAAACACACCTGCTGCTGGGTTTGACAGGGATTAAAATGTTCTGAAGGAAACACACCTGCTGCTGGGCTTGACAGGGATTAAAATGTTCTGAAGGAAACACACCTGCTGCTGGGTTTGACAGGGATTAAAATGTTCTGAAGGAAACACACCTGCTGCTGGGCTTGACAGGGATTAAAATGTTCTGAAGGAAACACACCTGCTGCTGGGCTTGACAGGGATTAAAATGTTCTGAAGGAAACACACTTGCTGCTGGGCTTGACAGGGATTAAAATGTTCTGAAGGAAACACACCTGCTGCTGGGCTTGACAGGGATTAAAATGTTCTGAAGGAAACACACTTGCTGCTGGGCTTGACAGGGATTAAAATGTTCTGAAGGAAACACACTTGCTGCTGGGCTTGACAGGGATTAAAATGTTCTGAAGGAAACACACCTGCTGCTGGGCTTGACAGGGATTAAAATGTTCTGAAGGAAACACACCTGCTGCTGGGCTTGACAGGGATTAAAATGTTCTGAAGGAAACACACCTGCTGCTGGGCTTGACAGGGATTAAAGTGTTCTGAAGGAAACACACCTGCTGCTGGGTTTGACAGGGATTAAAATGTTCTGAAGGAAACACACCTGCTGCTGGGCTTGACAGGGATTAAAATGTTCTGAAGGAAACACACCTGCTGCTGGGTTTGACAGGGATTAAAATGTTCTGAAGGAAACACACCTGCTGCTGGGCTTGACAGGGATTAAAATGTTCTGAAGGAAACACACCTGCTGCTGGGCTTGACAGGGATTAAAATGTTCTGAAGGAAACACACTTGCTGCTGGGCTTGACAGGGATTAAAATGTTCTGAAGGAAACACACCTGCTGCTGGGCTTGACAGGGATTAAAATGTTCTGAAGGAAACACACTTGCTGCTGGGCTTGACAGGGATTAAAATGTTCTGAAGGAAACACACCTGCTGCTGGGCTTGACAGGGATTAAAATGTTCTGAAGGAAACACACCTGCTGCTGGGCTTGACAGGGATTAAAATGTTCTGAAGGAAACACACCTGCTGCTGGGCTTGACAGGGATTAAAATGTTCTGAAGGAAACACACTTGCTGCTGGGCTTGACAGGGATTAAAATGTTCTGAAGGAAACACACCTGCTGCTGGGCTTGACAGGGATTAAAATGTTCTGAAGGAAACACACTTGCTGCTGGGCTTGACAGGGATTAAAATGTTCTGAAGGAAACACACCTGCTGCTGGGCTTGACAGGGATTAAAATGTTCTGAAGGAAACTCACCTGCTGCTGGGCTTGACAGGGATTAAAATGTTCTGAAGGAAACACACCTGCTGCTGGGTTTGACAGGGATTAAAATGTTCTGAAGGAAACATACCTGCTGCTGGGCTTGACAGGGATTAAAATGTTCTGAAGGAAACACACCTGCTGCTGGGCTTGACAGGGATTAAAATGTTCTGAAGGAAACACACCTGCTGCTGGGCTTGACAGGGATTAAAATGTTCTGAAGGAAACACACCTGCTGCTGGGCTTGACAGGGATTAAAATGTTCTGAAGGAAACACACCTGCTGCTGGGCTTGACAGGGATTAAAATGTTCTGAAGGAAACACACCTGCTGCTGGGCTTGACAGGGATTAAAATGTTCTGAAGGAAACACACCTGCTGCTGGGTTTGACAGGGATTAAAATGTTCTGAAGGAAACACACCTGCTGCTGGGCTTGACAGGGATTAAAATGTTCTGAAGGAAACACACCTGCTGCTGGGCTTGACAGGGATTAAAATGTTCTGAAGGAAACACACCTGCTGCTGGGCTTGACAGGGATTAAAATGTTCTGAAGGAAACACACCTGCTGCTGGGCTTGACAGGGATTAAAATGTTCTGAAGGAAACACACCTGCTGCTGGGCTTGACAGGGATTAAAATGTTCTGAAGGAAACACACCTGCTGCTGGGCTTGACAGGGATTAAAATGTTCTGAAGGAAACACACCTGCTGCTGGGTTTGACAGGGATTAAAATGTTCTGAAGGAAACACACCTGCTGCTGGGCTTGACAGGGATTAAAATGTTCTGAAGGAAACACACCTGCTGCTGGGTTTGACAGGGATTAAAATGTTCTGAAGGAAACACACCTGCTGCTGGGCTTGACAGGGATTAAAATGTTCTGAAGGAAACACACCTGCTGCTGGGTTTGACAGGGATTAAAATGTTCTGAAGGAAACACACCTGCTGCTGGGCTTGACAGGGATTAAAATGTTCTGAAGGAAACACACCTGCTGCTGGGTTTGACAGGGATTAAAATGTTCTGAAGGAAACACACCTGCTGCTGGGCTTGACAGGGATTAAAATGTTCTGAAGGAAACACACCTGCTGCTGGGCTTGACAGGGATTAAAATGTTCTGAAGGAAACACACTTACCGCTTCAATCACGGCCCACAAGTCGTCATATCTTTGACAGAAACCCAAAAAGTGGAAAAGAAATAGGTCTAGTTTAGAAATACTAAATACATTAATAGTATATTAGCATATAGTTGTGTATTTCAATACAGGGGGATTGTTATTGTCTCGGACATTTCTCAAATCGAAAAACAACCTGTTTAAGCAAATAGTTTTAATTTAGGACAGCACTCTAATTCAAAGAGTAGTCTACATTAATCTAGCCAGGATGTCGGTCTTTGAACATTTAATCATAAATAATTAAACATTAATTCCAACAATATTCAATTGTGTAGCATCCTAATATAAAAAGGAATTGGCATACCTGGGACACAGATAGCTAATAGATAGCTTAACCACTCTTAACAGAACTAGGAGCATGTAGGGCTATAGGTCTTTCCTGTTTAGTCTTCCATCGCTTGCCCCATTCATTTTAATAGGGTCAATGGACTTTGAATAATTTCATGCCATGCCCCCAGACCTTCACCGGGTTTCAAGGTGAATGGTAACCACAACCACTAATCTTTTTACTGTCAAACGACTGTGGGTGAGTTCTTCCTGGTCGGCCTTGGACAAGACATCTGAAGCGGTGTTTAAAACATTTTCACAAGCCTGTTTATTTGATTGAATTTACATTCAGGAACCTGGTACACATCCTGGTCTATTAGATCAATAAGAATAAAGGATGAGTTTAAATATGATAAATAATAGGTTAGGGTTACATATAAAACGATGGGTTAAATATGAGAAAAGGGGAGAGGGTTAAATATGAGAAAAGGGGAGAGGGTTAAATATGAGAAAAGGGGAGAGGGTTAAATATAAGAAAAGGGGTTAGGGTTAAATATGAGAAAAGGGGAGAGGGTTAAATATGAGAAAAGGGGAGAGGGTTAAATATGAGAAAAGGGGTTAGGGTTAAATATGAGAAAAGGGGAGAGGGTTAAATATGAGAAAAGGGGAGAGGGTTAAATATGAGAAAAGGGGAGAGGGTTAAATATGAGAAAAGGGGAGAGGGTTAAATATGAGAAAAGGGGTTAGGGTTAAATATGAGAAAAGGGGAGAGGGTTAAATATGAGAAAAGGGGAGAGGGTTAAATATGAGAAAAGGGGTTAGGGTTAAATATGAGAAAAGGGGAGAGGGTTAAATATGAGAAAAGGGGAGAGGGTTAAATATGAGAAAAGGGGAGAGGGTTAAATATGAGAAAAGGGGAGAGGGTTAAATATGAGAAAAGGGGAGAGGGTTAAATATGAGAAAAGGGGAGAGGGTTAAATATGAGAAAAGGATCAGGTTAGGGTTAAATATGAGAAAGGATCAGGTTAGGTTTAAATTAGAAAGGCTCAGGTTAGGTTTAAATGATAAAGGATCAGGTTAGGTTTAAATATGACAAAGGATCAGGTTAGGTTTAAATTAGAAAGGCTCAGGTTAGGTTTAAATGATAAAGGATCAGGTTAGGTTTAAATATGACAAAGGATCAGGTTAGGTTTAAATATGACAAAGAATGGGGTTAGGGTTAGGGTTAGGGTTGTGGCAGTCATGAAATTGTGTCAGCGAGTTATTGTCATGTAAAAGTGTGGCGGTTTAATTAGGCTAAATGGATTGAAGTTTCCCTGCATTAAAGTTCCCGGCCACTAGGAGCACCACCTCTGGATGAGCCTTTTGTTGTTTGCTTATGACCTTATACAGCTCATTAAGTGCAGTCTTAGTGCCAGCATCAGTTTGTGGTGGTAAATAGACAGCTATAAAAATATAGATGAAAACTTTCTTGGTAAATAGTGTGGTCTACAGCTTATCATGAGGTACTCTACCTCAGTTGAGCAAAACCTCGATACTTCCTTAATATTAGATTGTGTGCACCAGCTGCTGTTGACAAATAGACACTGACCTCCGACCCTTATCTTACCGGAGGCAGCGGTTCTGTCTTACCGGAGGCAGCTGTTCTGTCTTACCGGAGGCAGCTGTTCTGTCTTACCGGAGGCAGCTGTTCTGTCTTACCGGAGGCAGCTGTTCTGTCTTACCGGAGGCAGCTGTTCTGTCTTACCGGAGGCAGCTGTTCTGTCTTACCGGAGGCAGCTGTTCTGTCTTACCGGAGGCAGCTGTTCTGTGTTACCGATACACAGAAAATCAAGTCAACTGTATATTATTAATGTTGTTGTTCAGCCCCGACTCTGTGAAACATAAGATATTACCGTTTTAAATGTCCTGTTAGTAGGATAGTCTCGAACGGAGCTCATCGAGTTAATTCTCCAGTGATTGTACGTTTGCCAGTAGGATGGATGGTAAAGGTGGATTATCCACTCGCCGACAAATTCTTAACAAGCACCCAGATCTGTGCACCCTGTATCGGCGTCTCCTCTTTGTGCGAATGACGGGGATTTGGGCGGATCCGGGAGGAGCCTAAATCTTTCACCTCCCATTTGTTAAAGAAATAATCTTCCTCCAGTCCGACATGAGTGATCGCTGTTCTGATGCCCAGAAGTTATTTTCGGTCATAAGAAACGGTGGCAGAAACATTATATACAAAAACAGTTACAAACAATGCAAAATAACACACAGAATAGCACAGTTGGTTAGGAGCCTGTGAAACGGCAGCCATCCCCTCTGGCGCCCCCCTCTGGAGGCCCCCCTCTGCCCCCCCCCCTCTGGCGCCCCCCTCTGGCCCCCTCCTCTGGCGCCCCCCTCTGACGCCCCCCTGTGGCGCCCCCCTCTGGCCCCCCCCTCTGGCGGCCCCCCTCTGGCGCCCCCCTCTGGCGCCCCCCTCTGGCGCCCCCCTCTTACGGCCCCCCTGGCGCCCCCCTGTGGCGCCCCCCTCTGGCGCCCCACTCTGACGGCCCCCTCTGACGGCCCCCCCTGGCGCCCCCCTGTGGCGCCCCCCCCCGGCGCCCCCCTCTGGCGCCCCCCTGTGGCGCCCCCCCCTGGCGGCCCCCCCTGACGGCCCCCTCTGACGGCCCCCCCTGGCGCCCCCCTCTGACGGCCCCCCCCGGCGCCCCCCTGTGGCGCCCCCCTCTGGCGCCCCCCTCTGGCGTCCCCCTCTGGCGGCCCCCCTCTGGCGCCCCCCCCTGGCGCCCCCCCCTGGCGCCCCCCTCTGACGGCCCCCTCTGGCGGCCCCCTCTGGCGCCCCCCTCTGGCGGCCCCCTCTGGCGGCCCCCTCTGGCGCCCCCCTCTGGCGCCCCCCCCCTGGCGCCCCCCTCTGGCGCCCCCCTCTGGCGCCCCCCCCCCTGGCGCCCCCCCCTGGCGCCCCCCCCCTGGCGCCCCCCTCTGGCGCCCCCCCTCTGGCGCCCCCCTCTGGCGCCCCCCCCCTGGCGCCCCCCTCTGGCGCCCCCCCCCTGGCGCCCCCCTCTGGCGCCCCCCCCCTGGCGCCCCCCTCTGGCGCCCCCCTCTGGCGCCCCCCCCTGGCGCCCCCCTCTGGCGCCCCCCCCTGGCGCCCCCCTCTGGCGCCCCCCTCTGGCGCCCCCCCCTGGCGCCCCCCCCCTGGCGCCCCCCTCTGGCGCCCCCCTCTGGCGCCCCCCTCTGGCGCCCCCCCCCTCTGGCGCCCCCCCCTGGCGCCCCCCTCTGGCGCCCCCCCCTGTGTCGCCCCCCTCTGGCGCCCCCCCCTGTGTCGCCCCCCTCTGGCGCCCCCCCCTGTCTGGCGCCCCCCCCTGTGTCGCCATTCTCCAACAACATGATGCACGCCTTTGGAACACGTACATTTAAAAAGTTGAATAAATAAAGGCATTATACACCGTCACAATACATCCGCTATTTATTTTAGTCAAGTCCAAAGAAACATAATATGAAGAAAATGTATTTCATAAGAACAGAATATGAGTTGGCCTACTGTATGTTATCTGGCTATGCTCCTTGCCATAGGCTGTAGGCTTGTTCATTTATCAGACTAGATATGCTTATAAGTCCTGTGCCAACATTTGATATTATATGATTTTATATTAAGAAGAATATAATTGAACTGAATAAAATAGAAAGGATATTTTTCCCATTTCGGAGGGAGTGCACATATGTAGTGTCTATGTTGAGAGTAAAAGTCATCATTTTGAAACAGGTCCTATATGTAAGATTTAGAGTTAATTGGCAACTTTAGTTGTGAATGATACAAACCTTAGAATGTCTTAGAAATCCAAACATATATGGGCTGCATGATGGGGGACAGTCGCAAAAAAAGCATATGCTCTGTTCCTTAACTTAGGCTGCGCATATCATACTTTCACCCATCACACTATTCTCAATTGAATCTTGTCTTTATGTAAATTTTTATTTTATTTAGAATGGCCCATTATCAAATAGGGCAGGAACAGCGGAGGGGGAAACAATACATCTGTGTGGACTCAAATATCAAATGGAAGCCGCGCTTTCCGCCGGTCTACTTTGGTTTTATAGCAGAGCTGTGCTTAATATGAGCAGCTGAGAAATAAATATACAAACGTTTATTTCACTCCATATCACTGTTAGAGGAGCTTCTCTCGCTGTGGGGTGAAATTCTGCCCCCTGGTCCTGGCAGCTACCCAGTGCTTCATTTGGGAAACCAAGAGAAATCTATTCGGGAACATCAACAGTAACATGTTTTTCACCAAGAAACATATTTCACTAAACTGCTGACAGCCCCTCTGCCCAAGAAAGGAAAAAGGGGAGAGAGGAAGAGATGGAAACGCATGATATTCTGTATAGCAAAGGTAATATTCCAAACAATTAGTTATGAAAATATAAAAAAATGCCCTATTACTAGGCCATTCAAAATACAAGTCCACTATAATTGTAGGATAACTGTAAGCAGCCCTGCACAATCAATGAACCAACAGTATCACCTACTGTCGGGCTGTACTTTATCTCCCAAATGTTGGAGTGAATTGGGAGCATAGACAGTGTGTGGCCCTTCCTGTTCTCTACAGGTAATCTTTATCATCTTTATTTAATCTTTATTAGCCCAACACCTACATTTTTAATGATGTGCGTATGTCCTTTTCTACCAACATAATTAGAACAGTAAAAATATCAAATCAAATCAAAATCAAAAAACAGTAAAAATATATATTTTTGTAATACCTGTGGTATATTGTCTGAAATACAATAATTTTAAGCCAGTCCACAACCAGGAGCCAATCTACCCTGTTTATAATATCTAATGTAGGCTATCTAATATAGATATTCTGATCATTAGTTGATTATTTGAATCCGCTGTGTAGTGGAGTCTCTTCAGAGTAGGAAAGGTAGGACCATCCTCAGTAAATTTCATAAATATAGTGAAACATTCAGAAAGTTAGCCTTTTTAGATAAAACTACACTGAATATATTCACGTCATCAAATAATTGATTAAAACACGCTGTTTTGCTATGAAGGTCTACAGTAGCCTCAACAGCACTGTGTAGGGTAGCACCATGGTGTAGCCGGAGGACAGCTAGCTTCCGTCCTCTTCTGGGTACATTGGCTTCAATACAAAACCTAGGAGGCTCATGGTTCTCACCCTTTTCCATAGACTCAAATCAAATCAAAGTTTATTTGTCAGACTTATTTGTCAGACTTACACAGTAATTATGACAACTTCCGGAGGATGTCCTTCAACCTATCAGAGCTCTTACAGCATGAACTGACATGTTGTTCACACAATCAAAGGATCAGAGAATGAATCTAGTACTGAAAGCATAAGCTACAGCTAGCTAGCACTGCAGTGCATAAAATGTGGTGAGTAGCTGACTCAAAGAGAGAAAGACAATAGTTTAACAGTTTTGAACAAATACATTTCTTCAAAAATGAAGCAGAAGCAAGAGAGCAAGAGAGAGTGAGCTAGCTATATTTTGCACATTTTTTACACTTTCACTTACTTACCTAGCGAATGCAGCTAGGAATGTTAGCTAGCTGGCTATGGAGATCCAACACTGCAACTCTTCCAAGCCAAGGTAAGCTTTTAATGTATTGCCACTGGGGCACACCAGTGTAACTGCTAAACCGCTTGCTGACTGTACAGTGTACCGCGGGTTTACTAACGTGTTAGTTCTAGTAGCTAAGTTGACGTTAGTTAATATGCTGACAACGATGTAGGCGGTTAGCAGTTATGATATGAAGATTTGGGTTGGAAAGCTTTTTTCGCCTGGTCCCAGACAGCTGATGTGTTGTGTACTGAAGTCTACAAGTGAAGGGAAAAGGTGAGAGGAGGAGAACACATAGGTGCAAGAAGAATATAATGAGCAAAGGGGTCATGCTGTTTGCGTGTGATCAGAGGTGTTTTCATTCTGCCGATTCTGTTGAAAAACGTTTCATAAACGGAATGAACGGAACGAAACAGGGATAAACATACCTGACTTTGTCCAATAGAAACTCTCTCTTGCAACTGCTGGACTAATGATTCACTTCTAGATCAGCTAGATGCATTACATTTACATTTTAGTCATTTAGCAGACGCTCTTATCCAGAGCGACTTACAGTAGAGTGCATACATTTTATTTATTTATTTTATTTGATTTTTTTACATACTGAGACAAGGATATCCCTACCGGCCAAACCCTCCCTACCGGCCAAACCCTCCCTAACCCGGACGACGCTATGCCAATTGTGCGTCGCCCCACGGATCTCCCGGTTGCGGCCGGCTGCGACAGAGCCTGGGCGCGAACACAGCCCAGCCTGGGCGCGAACCCAGAGACTCTGGTGGCGCAGCTAGCACTGCGATGCAGTGCCCTAGACCACTGCGCCACCCGGGAGACCGGGATGCAGGCAAGAGTGTGTGAGGCGATATTAAATGTATCACCATCACTGTGATTACTTACATTTTTCTCTCTCCCCTACATTGTAACCTTTCATTCATAGGCTAGGTTGTAGCAACCTCATGACTGGTATAGGGAAACTGTCATTATAATGTGTAGTAGCCTAAACCTATCAATGTTACATTGATCTTGGTGAATGGAATATGAATGACAGTCATCTAATATGCTCTAATAGAAATAAGATCATGCTCATCAAAAGATGTGGTAGCAGTCAGACATCTTTGTCCTCGTCTTGTCCCGTGTATATATCTTTTATATTTTTTTTTTCGCAAATCTTTTTTATATTTTTCCTAAACCTTCAACTTCAATATACTCTCCTGCAACCCGCCTCACCCAATGTGGTATGGATCTGCTATTTTCTAAAGTATTTTTCTTTACTTTCGAACCGGAATCCCCCAACAGAAGCTAGCCAGCTAACTAGCTACTAGCTAGTTAGCTAACCACTGCTAGCGGTCATCAGCTGACCTCTAGCTCGGAAATCTCATGCCAGTTCGCACAACGCGATTCAATCCAGAGCATACCAGTCTTATTTTCTCTCCATATCCCCGGATTCCTACCGCAAGCCCTGAACCTTTTCACCTGGATCATCGCAGCTAGCTAGCTGCAATCCGAGTTGCTACTCCTGGCTACGTCTCTGTCACAAAGAAAGCACCAATTAGCCTGGAGCTAGCATGCTAGGCCCATCTCCCAGCTAGCTGAAGAGGTCCATCAGTCACTCCTTGGGAAAAAAATAAATATTTTCCCTAGATTTTTTTGTTACACCTAAAGCACCGTCATGAAAAGGGGCATGAGGGTTAACCCTAACGATAAAGGGGCATGAGGGTTAACCCTAACGATAAAGGGGCATGAGGGTTAACCCTAACGATAAAGGGGCATGAGGGTTAACCCTAACGATAAAGGGGCATGAGGGTTAACCCTAACGATAAAGGGGCATGAGGGTTAACCCTAACGATAAAAGGGCATGAGGGTTAACCCTAACGATAAAGGGGCATGAGGGTTAACCCTAACGATAAAGGGGCATGAGGGTTAACCCTAACGATAAAGGGGCATGAGGGTTAACCCTAACGATAAAGGGGCATGAGGGTTAACCCTAATGATAAAGGGGCATGAGGGTTAACCCTAACAATAAAGGGGCATGAGGGTTAACCCTAACGATAAAGGGGCATGAGGGTTAACCCTAACGATAAAGGGGCATGAGCCTTAGAATATTATGTAGTAGTGAGAATGCTCGGGAGCAAGCAATGTTGAAAAGTAAACTTTAGACATGTTGTACTTTCCTTAAACATAGTTTTGTAATTGAGTAATTTGTAACAGATAACAAGAAAATTGCATTTGAAAAAGGTCATATTTTTGCTGTGAGCCAGTGGGGTTACCAATGCAACTTTGGGTTGTTTTCCCCCAAGGCGTGTGGGGCCGCAACGTTCTATTTAATACCGACTGGGAGTATGGCAGCCAGACACTTTTTGGTCTAAGGAATGGGAAAATGTGGGTTAACTGTATCAGTGTGGAGGTGAACTCCGAGCTTATTGGTCCTTTTGAATTCATTGTTTGTCTTCTCTGATTGGTATCAGGTTTGACTCTGGATAGTGCACCTCCATCTGTTTCCTGTTAACACCTTGTTCTTTTTCCAATAGCCATCTGAGGTGCTGACCTATTGCACCCTCTACAACCACTATGATTATTATTATTTGACCCTGCTGGTCATCTATGAAAGTTTGAACATCTTGGCCATGTACTGTAATAATCTCCACCCGGCACAGCGAGAAGAGGACTGGCCACCCCTCAGAGCCTGGTTCCTCTCTAGGTTCTTTCCTATGTTCCTGCCTTTCTAGGGAGTTTTTCCTAGCCATCGTGCTTCTACATCTGCATTGCTTGCTGTTTGGGGTTTTAGGCTGGGTTTCTGTACAGCACTTTTTGACATCAGCTGATGTAAATAGGGTTTTATAAATACATTTGATTGGTTGATTGATCTTGCAATTTGCCGAACTCCCACTCAGGAATGCAGACCGATAAGCAGACTGCCTGCCTTCCCGCCTCCCATTGTTATTAACAAAGACAGTACAGTATGAAGAAAGGTTAAAACTGCTTCACCAATAGAAATCACCCATCACACATGTAGGCGATATCATGGCAACATTGGCTAGCTAAGCTTAGAAACACTAGCGGTCTAGCGGTCCAGCGGTCTAGCGGTCTAGCGGTCCAGCGGTCTAGCGGTCCAGCGGTCCAGCGGTCCAGCGGTCCAGCGGTCCAGCGGTCCAGCGGTCCAGCGGTCCAGCGGTCTAGCGGTCCAGCGGTCCAGCGGTCCAGCGGTCCAGCGGTCCAGCGGTCCAGCGGTCCAGCGGTCCAGCGGTCTAGCGGTCTAGCGGTCCAGCGGTCCAGCGGTCCAGCGGTCTAGCGGTCCAGCGGTCCAGCGGTCCAGCGGTCTAGCGGTCCAGCGGTCCAGCGGTCTAGCGGTCCAGCGGTCGTCTCGAGCCGAATTGTTCAGGCAGTCAAATCAAAGGCACTCCTTCAATATAAAGCTGTTTTTGACAACAATGAAAACGGGTCAGTTTGTCACTTTCATGAGGTTGAAGTACATAACATGTTCAACTATTTAAGACATTGACTCGGTTCTAAGTTGTGCCTTTAGATTTTGAGAAAATGATCAACTAAGGAAGAATTGTTCTCTTCTCTCATTGACGTCTCAAACCCCAAATCCGGCCTGGTCTGTTTGGTCTGTTTCAATTCCTGCAGTCAGGAATGCCAACTGCACGCTCCCTCAACACTTGAGACAGCTGTGGCATTGTATTGTGTGACAAAACTGCACATTTTAGAGTGGCCTTTTATTGTTTGTGCTGTTTAATCAGTTTATTGATATGCCACACGTGTCAGGTGGATGGATTATCTTGGCAAAGGGAAATGCTTCCTGTTTACAAACAAAATCCCAAACAGAAAGTACCAGTGACCTGCTCAACACGGATGTGGTCCAATGAAGCAGACACCAGGCTGCAACACTGTTTCGCGAGGACAAACTGGGATTTGTTCCGGGATCCATCCAATAGCTTTGAGGAGTTTACACCATCAGTCAATAAGTGCCCAAGTGACTATACAAACTCATCCAAACCAAAACCCAATCTTCTTCTCCATATCCTACTGATTCTCCAGATTCCTACTGCAAGCTCTGAACCTTTTCACCTGGATCATCGCAGCTAGCTAGCTGCTATCCGTGTGACTACTCCTGGCTAAGGTCTCTGTCCCGAAGAAAGCACCAATTAGCCTGGAGCTAGCCTGTGCTAGGCCCATCTCCCAGCTAGCTGAAGAGGTCCATCAGCCCCTCCTTGGGCTACAATAACTATTTTGCCAATTGGCCTGGACCCCTTTTACTGCCGACACGGAGCCCCGCAGATTCATTACGACTGCACTACCAACGTAATCCGGTTTTTCAACAGGCTCCTCTGTTGCGACGTCCCCTGAATGCCCATCTGCTAGCTGTCTAGAGCATACCGGACTGTTAGCGTAAGAGGTCCATCAGCCAATTTCTTGGGCTACTATACCTATTTTGCCAATTGGCCTGGACCCTTTTACTACACGGAGCCCTGCTGATCCATCACGACTGGTCTGCCGACGTAACCGCACAAGTGGGCTACAACAGACTTCCTACGTCGCGACGTCCCTCTAAGGCCCTTCTGCTAGCCTGCTAGCCCTGGCTCGCTAGCTGTTTACTGCAGAGATAGCCTGCAGTATTCTGTCTTATTATCCAGGTCTGTGCCCAAACAGTTCGAGCTTCTACTTTTAAAATTCATCCTTTCCAGAAACAAGTCACTGTTTCCACTTGCTTTAGACCACCTTCTGCGCCCCTGGACACCATATGTGAATTGATTGCCCCCCATCTATCTTCAGAGCTCGTTCTGTTAGGTGACCTAAACTGGAACATGCTTAACATCCCGGCCGTCCTACAATCTAAGCTAGATGCCCTCAATCTCACACAAATTATCAATGAACCTAACAGGTACAACCCCAAATCTGTAAACACAGGCACCCTCATAGATATCATCCTGACCAACTTACTCTCCTAATACACCTGTGCTGTCTTCAACCAGGATCTCAGCGATCACTGCCTCATTGCCTGCATCCGTAATGGGTCTGCGGTCAAACGACCACCCCTCATCACTGTCAGACGCTCCCTAAAACACTTCAGCGAGCAGGCCTTTCTCATCGACCTGGCCCGGGTATCCTGGTGGGATATTGACCTCATCCCGTATAGTAGAGGATACCTGGTTATTCTTTAAAAGTGCTTTCCTCACCATCTTAAATAAGCATGCCCCACTCCAGACCTGACTGCCCTTGACCAACACAAAACATCCTGTGGCGTACTGCATTAGCATCAAATAGCCCACGCGATATGCAACTTTTCAGGGATGTTAGGAACCAATATACACAGGCAGTTAGGAAACTAAAGGCTAGCTTTTTCAAACAGAAATGTGCATCCTGTAGCACAAACTCCAAAAAGTTCTGGGACACTGTAAAGTCCATGGAGAATAAGAGCACCTCCTCCCAGCTGCACACTGCTCTGAGGCCAGGAAACACTGTCACCACTGACACATCCACGATAATTGAGAATTTCAATAAGCATTTCTCTACAGCTGGCCATGCTTTCCACCTGGCTACCCCTACCCCGGTCAGCAACCCTGCACCCCCCACAGCAACTTGCCCAAGACTGCCCCATTTCTCCTTCACCTAAATCCAGATAGCTGATGTTCTGAAAGAGCTGCAAAATCTGGACCCCTACAAATCAGCCGGGCTAGACAATCTGGACCCTCTCTTTCTAAAAAGATCTGCTGAAATTGTTGCAACCCCTATTACTAGCTTGCTCAATGTCTCTTTCGTATCGTCTGAGATCCCAAAAGATTGGAAAGCTGACGCGGTCATACCCCTCTTCAAAGGAGGAGACACTCTATACCCAAACTACTACAGACCTATATCTATCCTACCCTGCCTTTCTAAGGTCTTCGAAAGCCAAATTAACAAACAGATCACCGACCATTTTAAATCCCACCGTACCTTCTCCGCTATGCAATCTGGGATCCGAGCTGGTCATGGGTGCACCTCAGCCACGCTCAAGGTCCTAAACGATATCATAACTGCCAACGATAAGAGACAATACTGTGCAGCTGTATTCAACGACCTGGACAAAGCTTTCGACTCTGTCAATCACCACATTCTTATCGGCAGACTCAACAGCCTTGGTTTCTCAAATGACTGCCTCGCCTGGTTCACCTTCTACTTCTCTGATAGAGTTCAGTGTGTCAAATCGGAGGACCTGTTGTCCAGACCTCTGGCAGGATCTGAGGGAGTACCACAGGGTTCAATTCTCGGGCCGACTCTTTTCTCTCTATACATCAATGATGTCGCTTTTGCTGCTGGTGATTCTCTGATCCACCTCTACGCAGACGACACCCTTCTCTATGCTTTGGCCCTTCTTTGGACACTGTGATAACTAACCTCCAGACGAGCTTCAATGCCATACAACTCTCCTTCCGTTGGACACCGACACAACACACATACACACACACACACGCTTTCACACTAATCATATGCTGCTGCTACTCTGTTTTTTATTTGACTCTTATTATTATCTATCCTGATGTCTAGTCACTTTACCCTGCCTTCATGTACATATCTACCTCAAATACCTTATTATTATCTATCCTGATGCCTAGTCACTTTACCCTGCCTTCATGTACATATCTACCTCTAATACCTTATTATTATCTATCCTGATGCCTAGTCACTTTACCCTGCCTTCATGTACATATCTACCTCAAATACCTTATTATTATCTATCCTGATGTCTAGTCACTTTACCCTGCCTTCATGTACATATCTACCTCAAATACCTTATTATTATCTATCCTGATGCCTAGTCACTTTACCCTGCCTTCATGTACATATCTACCTCAAATAACTTATTATTATCTACCCTGATGCCTAGTCACTTTACCCTGCCTTCATGTACATATCTACCTCAAATACCTTATTATTATCTATCCTGATGCCTAGTCACTTTACCCTGCCTTCATGTACATATCTACCTCAAATACCTTATTATTATCTATCCTGATGCCTCGTCAATTTACCCTGCCTTCATGTACATATCTACCTCAAATACCTTATTATTATCTATCCTGCTGCCTAGTCACTTTACCCTGCCTTCATGTACATATCTATCTCAAATACCTTATTATTATCTATCCTGATGCCTAGTCACTTTACCCTGCCTTCATGTACATATCTACCTCTAATACCTTATTATTATCTATCCTGTTGTCTAGTCACTTTACCCTGCCTTCATGTACATATCTACCTCAAATACCTTATTATTATCTATCCTGATGTCTAGTCACTTTACCCTGCCTTCATGTACATATCTACCTCAAATACCTTATTATTATCTATCCTGATGTCTAGTCACTTTACCCTGCCTTATTGTACATATCTACCTCAAATACCTTATTATTATCTATCCTGATGCCGCGTCACTTTACCCTGCCTTATTGTACATATCTACCTCAAATACCTTATTATTATCTATCCTGATGCCTAGTCACTTTACCCTGCCTTATTGTACATATCTACCTCAAATATCTTATTATTATCTATCCTGATGCCTAGTCACTTTACCCTGCCTTCGTGCACATATCTACCTCAAATACCTTATTATTATCTATCCTGATGTCTAGTCACTTTACCCTGCCTTCATGTACATATCTACCTCAAATACCTTATTATTATCTATCCTGATGCCTTGTCAATTTACCCTGCCTTCATGTACATATCTACCTCAAATACCTTATTATTATCTATCCTGATGCCTCGTCAATTTACCCTGCCTTCATGTACATATCTACCTCAAATACCTTATTATTATCTATCCTGCTGCCTAGTCACTTTACCCTGCCTTCATGTACATATCTATCTCAAATACCTTATTATTATCTATCCTGATGCCTAGTCACTTTACCCTGCCTTCATGTACATATCTACCTCTAATACCTTATTATTATCTATCCTGTTGTCTAGTCACTTTACCCTGCCTTCATGTACATATCTACCTCCAATACCTTATTATTATCTATCCTGATGTCTAGTCACTTTACCCTGCCTTCATGTACATATCTACCTCAAATACCTTATTATTATCTATCCTGATGTCTAGTCACTTTACCCTGCCTTATTGTACATATCTACCTCAAATACCTTATTATTATCTATCCTGATGCCGCGTCACTTTACCCTGCCTTATTGTACATATCTACCTCAAATACCTTATTATTATCTATCCTGATGCCTAGTCACTTTACCCTGCCTTATTGTACATATCTACCTCAAATATCTTATTATTATCTATCCTGATGCCTAGTCACTTTACCCTGCCTTCGTGCACATATCTACCTCAAATACCTTATTATTATCTATCCTGATGTCTAGTCACTTTACCCTGCCTTCATGTACATATCTACCTCAAATACCTTATTATTATCTATCCTGATGCTTCGTCAATTTACCCTGCCTTCATGTACATATCTACCTCAAATACCTTATTATTATCTATCCTGATGCCTCGTCAATTTACCCTGCCTTCATGTACATATCTACCTCAAATACCTTATTATTATCTATCCTGCTGCCTAGTCACTTTACCCTGCCTTCATGTACATATCTATCTCAAATACCTTATTATTATCTATCCTGATGCCTAGTCACTTTACCCTGCCTTCATGTACATATCTACCTCTAATACCTTATTATTATCTATCCTGTTGTCTAGTCACTTTACCCTGCCTTCATGTACATATCTACCTCCAATACCTTATTATTATCTATCCTGATGTCTAGTCACTTTACCCTGCCTTCATGTACATATCTACCTCAAATACCTTATTATTATCTATCCTGATGTCTAGTCACTTTACCCTGCCTTATTGTACATATCTACCTCAAATACCTTATTATTATCTATCCTGATGCCGCGTCACTTTACCCTGCCTTATTGTACATATCTACCTCAAATACCTTATTATTATCTATCCTGATGCCTAGTCACTTTACCCTGCCTTATTGTACATATCTACCTCAAATATCTTATTATTATCTATCCTGATGCCTAGTCACTTTACCCTGCCTTCGTGCACATATCTACCTCAAATACCTTATTATTATCTATCCTGATGTCTAGTCACTTTACCCTGCCTTCATGTACATATCTACCTCAAATACCTTATTATTATCTATCCTGATGCCTAGTCACTTTACCCTGCCTTCATGTAGATACAGTGGGGCGAACAAGTATTTGATACACTGCCGATTTTGCAGGTTTTCCTACTTACAAAGCATGTAGAGGTCTGTAATTTTTATCATAGGTACACTTCAACTGTGAGAGACGGAATCTAAAACAAAAATCCAGAAAATCACATTGTATGATTTTTAAATAATTAATTTGCATTTTATTGCATGACATAAGTATTTGATCACCTACCAACCAGTAAGAATTCCGGCTCTCACAGACCTGTTAGGTTTTCTTTAAGAAGCCCTCCTGTTCTCCACTCATTACCTGTATTAACTGCACCTGTTTGAACTCGTTACCTGTATAAAAGACACCTGTCCACACACTCAATCAAACAGACTCCAACCTCTCCACAATGGCCAAGACCAGAGAGCTGTGTAAGGACATCAGGGATAACATTGTAGACCTGCACAAGGCTGGGATGGGCTACAGGACAATAGGCAAGCAGCTTGGTGAGAAGGCAACAACTGTTGGCGCAATTATTAGAAAATGGAAGAAGTTCAAGATGACGGTCAATCACCCTCGGCCTGGGGCTCCATGCAAGATCTCACCTCGTGGGGCATCAATGATCATGAGGAAGGTGAGGGATCAGCTCAAAACTACACGGCAGTACCTGGTCAATGACTTGAAGAGAGCTGGGACCACAGTCTCAAAGAAAACCATTAGTAACACACTACGCCGTCATGGATTAAAATCCTGCAGCGCACGCAAGGTCCCCCTGCTCAAGCCAGCGCATGTCCAGGCCCGTCTGAAGTTTGCCAATGACCATCTGGATGATCCAGAGGAGGAATGGGAGAAGGTCATGTGGTCTGATGAGACAAAAATAGAGCTTTTTGGTCTAAACTCCACTCGCCATGTTTGGAGGAAGAAGAAGGATGAGTACAACCCCAAGAACACCATCCCAACCGTGAAGCATGGAGGTGGAAACATCATTTTTTGGGGATGCTTTTCTGCAAAGGGGACAGGATGACTGCACCGTATTGAGGGGAGGATGGATGGGGCCATGTATCACGAGATCTTGGCCAACAACCTCCTTCCCTCAGTAAGAGCATTGAAGATGGGTCGTGGCTGGGTCTTCCAGCATGACAACGACACGAAGCACACAGCCATGGCAACTAAGGAGTGGCTCCGTAAGAAGCATCTCAAGGTCCTGGAGTGGCCTAGCCAGTCTCCAGACCTGAACCCAATAGAAAGTCTTTGGAGGGAGCTGAAAGTCCGTATTGCCCAGCGACAGCCCCGAAACCTGAAGGATCTGGAGAAGATCTGTAGGGAGGAGTGGGCCAAAATCCCTGCTGCAGTGTGTGCAAACCTAGTCAAGAACTACAGGAAACGTATGATCTCTGTAATTGCAAACAAAGGTTTCTGTACCAAATATTAAGTTCTGCTTTTCTGATGTATCAAATACTTATGTCATGCAATAATATGCAAATTAATTACTTAAAAATCATACAATGTGATTTTCTGGATTTTTGTTTTAGATTCCGTCTCTCATAGTTGAAGTGTACCTATGATAAAAATTACAGACCTCTACATGCTTTGTAAGCAGGAAAACCTGCAAAATCGGCAGTGTATCAAATACTTGTTCTCCCCACTGTATCTACCTCAAATACCTTGTACCTATGCACATTGGTCTGGTACCTGTACTTCCTGTATATAGCTCCACATTGGTCTGGTACCTGTACTTCCTGTATATAGCTCCACATTGGTCTGGTACCTGTACTTCCTGCTTCATTCTTGTGTTACTATTTGTATTATTATTGTTTAATTCTGCATCGATGGGAAGGGCTCGTAATTAGGCATTTCACGGTAAAGTCTACACCCGTTGTATTCGGCACACGTGACAAACATTTGATTTGAAAATATTTTTTGTATGCTTTTCATGTTTAACCAAATAAAGGACTTGTGAAGACAGCTGTGTGTTAGTATGACATCATCAACAACGTTTCTGATGTCAGGGAATGCAAATGTGAATGACCCTGTTGATGGGCTATTTGCATGTCCTTCCTTTTAGCTTTTCATTAGGCTGAAGGAGATTTAAATGGTGGTTTCAATGCATCACTCTAAACATGACATGTTGGTTTAGAGCTCACTGCTCTGTGGGTGCTCTCTGCTGGCTGCCTAGCATGGCAGGTAGGCAGGCAGACAGACAGGCAGGTATACACGTAGGCAGAAAGTTATAGGCAGAAAGGGAGGCAGGCAGACAGATAGGCAGAGAGGTAGGCAGTAAATGTAAATGTAAATGTAGGTAGGCAGAGAGGTATAGGCAGAAAAGGAGCCAGGCAGACAGACCGACAGACATGTTGGCAGGTGGCAGGTGGCAGGCAAGGTTAGGGTTAGCATGGCAAGCAGCAGGTGGACATTGAGCAGGCTGTTAATGGTAGCTACTTGTAATTTGGGAGATTCCCTCATATCTGCTTTTGTTTTTCTGCTCTTTTGCACACCATTATTTGCATTCATCTACTTGCACATCCTCATCGACATATATAAATGCTAAATTGTAATTACTTCGTCACTATTGGCCTATTTATTGCCTGACCTCCTTACTTCATTTGCTCACACTGTATACAGATATTCTATTGTGTTATTGACTGTACGTTTGTTTATTCCATGTGTAACTCTGTGTTGTTGTTTTTGTCTCCCTACTTTGCTTTATCTTGGCCAGGTCGCAGTTGTAAATGAGAACTTGTTCTCAACTGGCCTACCTGGTTAAATAAAAGGTGAAATAAAATCAAATAAAAATAGCCTGCTGGAGCCAAGTATGCAATGCTTCCAATACTGTGGATGGAGTTAAACACTATACACAGCTGCCCTCTAGGGGTTTTAAATGGTAGTGCTACCGATATACTGTCATTTCACATAGACTTTTCTCAGACCACATTTTTTTCTATCCACAAAGAATCAACACTTGATAATCAGACACTAGGTCTATTACCTAAGTGGTTCTTGAATGACCATCAGCCACATAATTGCATTCATTTCCTCATGAATCAACACCTGGCAACCCTCATTACCACACCATCGCCCCATCGTGAGGCACACCTGGCAACCCTCATTACCAAACCAGCGCCCCATCGTGAGGCACACCTGGCAACCCTCATTACCACACCAGCGCCCCATCGTGAGGCACACCTGGCAACCCTCATTACCACACCAGTACCCCATCGTGAGGCACACCTGGCAACCCTCATTACCACACCAGCGCCCCATCGTGAGGAACATCTGGCAACCCTCATTACCACACCATTGCCCCATCGTGAGGGACACCTGGCAACCCTCATTACCACACCAGCGCCCCATCGTGAGGCACACCTGGCAACCCTCATTACCACACCATCGCCCCATCGTGAGGGACACCTGGCAACCCTCATTACCACACCAGCGCCCCATCGTGAGGCACACCTGGCAACCCTCATTACCACACCAGCGCCCCATCGTGAGGCACACCTGGCAACCCTCATTACCACACCAGCGCCCCATCGTGAGCCACACCTGGCAACCCTCATTACCACACCAGCGCCCCATCGTGAGGCACACCTGGCAACCCTCATTACCACACCAGCGCCCCATCGTGAGGCACACCTGGCAACCCTCATTACCACACCAGCGCCCCATCGTGAGGCACACCTGGCAACCCTCATTACCACACCAGCGCCCCATCGTGAGGCACACCTGGCAACCCTCATTACCACACCACCGCCCCATCGTGAGGCACACCTGGCAACCCTCATTACCACACCATCGCCCCATCGTGAGGCACACCTGGACTCCATCACCACACCTGGACTCCATCACCACACTGATTACTCCCCCTTTATCTAGAACTCCCTAACATTACGCTTCAGACAGTATTGGTTATGTTTCCTTGTTATGTTATGTCCATTTGCCATATATGATCATAGAAAGTCAGTTTCCGAACGCAAAAGTCAGTGAAGCATGTCCAAGTGGCATAAGACAAGTCTATATGGCTTTTATGCACACCTCTTGGAGGACCAATCAGGTGCTTTGGACATCAGGAAGCCATTTCCTGAAATACACACATAAACATATACAAACCCCAAACAACACAGAAACTGGGGAACGTAACAATGGCATATATAAGTATTGAAAGTACCAAATCAGGATGTTATGTCCATTTGCCATATATGATCATAGGAAGTCGGCTTCCAAAGCCGAAAGTCAGTGAAGCATGTCCAAATGGCATAAGAAATGTCCAAATGACATATAAAAGTATTGAAGGTACCAAATCAGGATGTTATGTCCATTTGCCATAAATGATCATAGGAAGTCAGCTTCCGAACCCAAAAGTAAGTGAACCATGTACAAATGGCATAAGAAATGTCCCCAATTTGTATTTTATTTTTTCACCTTTATTTAACCAGGAAGGCTAGTTGAGAACAAGTTCTCATTTACAACTGCGACCTGGCCAAGATAAAGCAAAGCAGTGCGATACAAACAACAACACAGTTACACATGGAATAAACAAACATACAGTCAATAATACAATAGAAAATGTACAGTGTGTGCAAATGAGGTAGGATAATGGAGATAAGTCAATAAATAGGCCATAGTGGCAAAATAATTACAATATAGCAATTAAACACTGGAGTGATAGATACGCAGAAGATGAGTGTGCAAGTAGAGATAATGGGGTATAAAGGAGTAAAATAAATAATAGTATGGGGAAGAGATAGTTGGATGGGCTATTTACAGATGGGCTATGAACAGGTGCAGTGATCTGTGAGCTACTCTGACAGCTGGTGCTTAAAGCTAGTGAGGGAGATATGACCCTCCAGCTTCAGTGATTTTTGCAGTACGTTCCAGTCATTGGCAGCAGAGAACTGGAGGAAAGGCGGCCGAACGAGAAATTGGCTTTGGAGGTGACCAGTGACATATACCTGCTGGAGCGCGTGCTACTGGTGGGTGCTGCTATGGTGACCAGTGAGCTGAGATAAGGCGGGGCTTCACCTAGCAAAGACTTATAGATGACCTGGAGCCAGTGGGTTTGGCGACAAATATGAAGCGAGGGCCAGCCAACGAGAGCATACAGGTCGCAGTGGTGGGTAGTATATGGGGCTTTGGTGACAAAACTGATGGCACTGTGATAGACTGCATCCAATTTGTTGTGTAGAGTGTTGTAGGCTATTTTGTAAATGACATCGCCGAAGTTTTACGAGGGTATGTTTGGCTGCATGAGCGAAGGATGCTTTGTTGCAAAATAGGAAGCCAATTATAGATTTAATTTTGAACTGGAGATGTTTAATGTGAGTCTGGAAGGAGAATTTACAGTCTAACCAGACACCTAGGTATTTGTAGTTGTCCACATATTCTAGGTCAGAACCGCCCAGAGTAGTGATGCTGGACGGGCGGGCAGGTGTGGGAAGCGATCGGTTGAAGAGCATGCATTTAGTTTTACTTGCATTTAAGAGCAGTTAGAGGCCAGAGTTGTATTTTATTTTTAACACAGTGTCCAAAGAAGGGCCAGAAGTATACATAATGGTGTCGTCTGCGTAGAGGTGGATCAGAGAATCACCAGCAGCAAGAGCGACATCATTGATGTACATTGAGGTGCTTCTACACCTGCATTGCTTGCTGTTTTGGGTTTTAGGCTGGGTTTCTGTACAGCACTTTGAGATATCAGCTGATGTAAGAAGGGCTTTATAAATACATTTGATTTGATGTATACAGAGAAGAGAGGCGGCCTGAGGATTGTTACAGAATCAAATCAAAGTTTATTTCTCACATGCGTAGTGTAGAATATGCACTAGTATGTAGTGTATTGTAGTTTATAGTATGCACTAGTGATTTGTGTATTGTATACACAACTATGGAGTTTAGTGTATAGTATGCACTAGTACTGTATGTAGTGTATAGTATGCACTAGTATGTAGTGTACAGTGTTAAACATCCTATTAGTGTTACGTAAGTATTTTTTCTCAATCCAACCTTGAAAGTGCATGTTTTTGTTCCAGCACAGCATTTACACACCTGTTTCATCTAATCAAGGCTGACTAGCTGTTGAATTTGAGTGTTTTTTATGTATTTAATTAACTACGCAAGTCACATAAGAACAAGTTAGTATTTACAATGACATCCTACCGGGGAACAGTGGGTTAACTGCTTTGTTCAGGAGCAGAACAACCGATTTTTACCTTGTCAGCTCGGGGATTCAAACAAGCAACCTCTCAGTCACTGGCCCAATGGGCTAACAACTAGGCTACCTGCCACTCCTAGTACTGGATTTGAAAAAACATGTACACATTGTTGTGGCATTGCTTTGTAAAGATTTAAGAAAACATACCACGCTCATTTGATAAATTCAGTTTATTTTTAATATGCATTTCATTTAAAAAATATAAATTCTAAAATTAATAATTTCACCGGTTTTGTCCTAAAAGTCACAAAAGTCAATTAAAAAGGGTTAGTATGTAATACACTAAAATTAACTTTTTAATTTAACACTTTTTTGCAGTTACATGTTTTAGAATCGGTCCAACATGCTTAATGTACTTCAATCAAGTTGAACTAACTACCTCCATAATATGTCCCAGACATAAGTTACACTCATTTCCACTGACTATGGTTAAAACATTGATTCTGAAAATACAGTATACTAGCATACTGTTACGTGTTGATCTACAGATATCTTGAAAGAAACAAATGACCACAATGACAAAGATAAAAGTTTACCTATTGCATCTTGGTGGTCCAACATGCGGTTATGTATGTACAGATATATAGAGGAGAAACCTGGACCGTATTCATAAAGGATCTCAGAGTAGGACTACTGATCTAGGATCAGTTTGTCCATCATAATTAATAGGATAACATACACTGGAATGGATCTCACAGTAGGACTACTGATCTAGGATCAGTTTGTCCATCATAATTAATAGGATAACATAAACTGGAATGGATCTCACAGTAGGACTACTGATCTAGGATCAGTTTGTCCATCATAATTAATAGGATAACATAAACTGGAAGGAACTGATCCTAGATCAGCGCTCCTACTCTGAGACGCTTTCTGAATATCGGCCCAGACTCACTGGTCAAGACTGACTGGATACAGAGTGAGCTTGAGCAGTGGAGTTAGACAGACACAAACAGACAGACAGACAGACAGACAGACAGACAGACAGACAGACAGACAGACAGACAGACAGACAGACAGACAGACAGACAGACAGACAGACAGACAGACAGACAGACAGACAGACAGACAGACAGACAGTCAGACAGCCAGCCAGCCAGTCAGCCAGTCAGCCAGTCAGCCAGCCAGTCAGCCAGTCAGACAGTGGGTTCGTTTGTGGTAAGGTGAAAGCAACCGACTGTAGACGAAAGTTGAGGAGTGAAGTTGGAGACGGACACTGATGTGGTTTTTGGACAGCAAAACTCATTATAACATGGCAGTGTTGCCATTGTTTATAAAAGTTGCTCTTTATAATGTTGATATAAACATTTCTCCAACCCCCATATCACACACTCACAAACTGTAAATATACAGTGGGGAGAACAAGTATTTGATACACTGCCGATTTTGCAGGTTTTCCTACTTACAAACCATGTAGAGGTGTTTATGTTTATCATAGGTACACTTCAACTGTGAGAGACGGAATCTAAAACAAAAATCCAGAAAATCACATTGTATGATTTTTAAGTAATTAATTTGCATTTTATTGCATGACATAAGTATTTGATCACCTACCAACCAGTAAGAATTCCGGCTCTCACAGACCTGTTAGTTTTTCTTTAAGAAGCCCTCCTGTTCTCCACTCATTACCTGTATTAACTGCACCTGTTTGAACTCATTACCTGTATAAAAGACACCTGTCCACACACTCAATCAAACAGACTTCAACCTCTCCACAATGGCCAAGACCAGAGAGCTGTGTAAGGACATCAGGGATAAAATTGTAGACCTGCACAAGGCTAGGATGGGCTACAGAACAATAGGCAAGCAACTTGGTGAGAAGGCAACAACTGTTGGCGCAATTATTAGAAAATGGAAGAAGTTAAAGATGACAGTCAATCACCCTCGGTCTGGGGCTCCACGCAAGATCTCACCTCGTGGGGCATCAATGATCATGAGGAAGGTGAGGGATCAGCCCAGAACTACACGGCAGGACCTGGTCAATGACCTGAAGAGAGCTGGGACCACAGTCTCAAAGAAAACCATTAGTAATACACTACGCCGTCATGGATTAAAATCCTGCAGCGCACGCAAGGTCCCCCTGCTCAAGCCAGCGCATGTCCAGGCCCGTCTGAAGTTTGCCAATGACCATCTGGATGATCCAGAGGAGGAATGGGAGAAGGTCATGTGGTCTGATGAGACAAAAATAGAGCTTTTTGGTCTAAACTCGACTCGCCGTGTTTGGAGGAAGAAGAAGGATGAGTACAACCCCAAGAACACCATCCCAACTGTGAAGCATGAAGGTGGAAACATCATTCTTTGGGGATGCTTTTCTGCAAAGGGGACAGGACGACTGCACCGTATTGAGGGGAGGATGGATGGGGCCATGTATCGCGAGATCTTGGCCAACAAACTTCTTCCCTCAGTAAGAGCATTGAAGATGGGTCGTGGCTGGGTCTTCCAGCATGACAACGACCCGAAACACACAGCCAGGGCAAGTAAGGAGTAGCTCCGTAAGAAGCATCTCAAGGTCCTGGAGTGGCTTAGCCAGTCTCCAGACCTGAACCCAATAGAAAGTCTTTGGAGGGAGCTGAAAGTCCGTATTGCCCAGCGACAGCCCCGAAACCTGAAGGATCTGGAGAAAGTCTGTATGGAGGAGTAGGCCAAAATCCCTGCTGCAGTGTGTGCAAACCTGGTCAAGAACTACAGGAAACGTATGATCTCTGTAATTGCAAACAAAGGTTTCTGTACCAAATATTAAGTTCTGCTTTTCTGATGTATCAAATACTTATATCATGCAATAAAATGCAAATTAATTACTTAAAAATCATACAATGTGATTTTCTGGATTTTTGTTTTAGATTCCGTCTCTCACAGTTGAAGTGTACCTATGATCAAAATTACAGACCTCTACATGCTTTGTAAGCAGGAAAACCTGCAAAATCGGCAGTGTATCAAATACTTGTTCTCCCCACTGTATGTGTTTACATTGTGCTATCAATTGGTGAAAGAGAGCCCAAAATATATAAAGTTGTACGTATACAACGGGTGGTTCTAATCCTGGATGCTGATTGGTTGAAACCACATTCTAGACGTTGTCTATTCCACAAGTTACCAGCGGCTGAAGCTATGACGTTAAAATGCTTATTTACTCTGTTCCATCTGACTGCGCCATCCACTGTTCATCAGCCCAGCCAGGCAATTTATAAACTTGATCTCCACTATAAAAAAGCATCTAGACATTATCTCAAATTTTCTTTTCACTAACATTTAGTTTTCAACAGTGGAGATTCAATGTTAAATTCAATCTCCAGATGTCCCATAGTATTGAACGTGTTGGGAGTCAGGAGGAGACAGACAGGCAGGCAGGCAGGCAGCTTTTCTCAGTCATGAATCAGCATCATTTTATGGATCTATACAGAGAAATGTCGATAGAAAAAAGGTAAAACGAAACGAAAAGCAGCTGGTTTTTAGTCTTTGCAGCTCCTCTGAACAACAGTGTCCTGACGAGAGAGCACATTTTCTATTCCAGGCGAAATCGCTCACCATTAGCTCATTGCTATGGATGTATCCAAATAAATGTCACTAGAAATAGCTTAAACGAACGCAATTGAAGCTACTTTGCTGTTATTCTGGCTGTACTGTTTGACATAACTGTGAGTTAGCTGTATTTGGTTAGCTAGCAAGCATGGGATAAGAACGTTGCCAGCCAGTATGGCAATGGAACATTTAGAAAAAAAACATACAGAACATAAAGAATCAACGACTGGGTCGCGTCTCTGGCAACCGAACCGATAGAACGAACGACCAGACGGCTTGGGTAGCAACTTTAGATTTGCGTCGGGACTATATCTCATGGAAGGATGAAGGTATAAATCAATTCATCAAAATAAAGTTTTTAATTAAAATGTCAATCATTATACGAATATGTTGGTAACCTGTTATATAAAAGTGATAATGGCCTCGTAGCCGGTGTTTGGAGGATATATTGACACGTTAACAACACCTATGCCAATATATCCTCCAAACACCGACTTCTCAGGCATTATCACTTAAATATACACTTAATACATGAATCGTGGCAAAGTTGTTTCCTGTTTCAGTCACGTCCTTTGTCATGTTCGCGTGGGTCAAAAAAAAACAACTAATGATTGGTTGACAATAGACCCACCCTCAATGCAGGATCAGGTTGGTACAAAGCAACTACAGAAACTTGCTGTCGACTGCAGCCAAAAGTTCATGACCTTTGATCACATGGTTTTGTAAAGTTCATGCAGTCGTTATGTAGGCGCAAGTCGGACATTTTTTTCCCTCATAATGCAATACACTTTGGAAGACTTGATAAAAGTGAACCGCTCGAACGTGCACAGTCATTTAGACAGTTTGCCAGTCAGACAGACAGTCAATCAGTCAGTAAAAAAGTAATTTAGACAGTCAGTCAGTCAGACAGTAATTTAAACAGTCAGACAGTCATTTAGTTAGTCAGTCAGAGTCATTTAGTTAGTCAGTCAGAGAGTCATTTAGTTTGACTGTCTCTGACAGTCAGTCTGTTAGACAGTCATTTAGACAGCCAGTCAGTCAGACAGTCATTTAGACAGTCAGACAGTCATTTAGTTAGTCAGTCAGAGAGTCATTTAGACAGTCAGTCTGTTAGACAGTCATTTAGTTAGTCAGTCAGTCAGTCATTTAGACAGCCAGTCAGTCAGACAGTCATTTAGTTAGTCAGTCAGTCAGACATTCATTTAGACAGTCAGTCAACATGATGATGCTATTAGATAAAACAACCATCATTATCAATGGGTTCAGAAAAGGCATCACTGTGTCCCCTGAACCGCTGTCTAAACATCCTCTGGACAGGGAGCACCATAAAGACAGTCAGTCCGTCAGTCAGTCATTTAGACAGTCAGTCAGTCCTTTAAACAGTAATTTAGACAGTCAGTCAGACAGTCATTTAGACAGTCCATCCGTAAGTCAGTCAGACAGTCATTTAGACAGTCATTTAGACAGTCCGTCCGTAAGTCAGTCAGACAGTCCTTTAGACAGTCATTTAGACAGTCCGTCAGACAGTAATTTAGACAGTCAGACAGTCATTTAGACAGTCAGACAGTCATTTAGACAGTCCGTCCGTAAGTAAGTCAGACAGTAATTTAGACAGTCAGTCAGTCCTTTAAACAGTAATTTAGACAGTCAGATAGTAATTTAGACAGTCAGTCAAACGGTTATTTACACAGTCAGTTAGTCAGTCAGCCAGACAATCAGTCAACATTATGATGCTATTAGTTAAAACAGCCATCATTCTGAATCCTCACTGTGTCCCCTGAACCGCTGTCCAAACTCTCTCTGTAAAGGGCAGGGCCATAACATGCTGGGTATCCACTAACTCTGACAATTCCACATGTAGAACCCTCAGGAAATTGAAAGAAAATGGAGGCCAATGTTCTGTGGTCAGAAGCAATAGGACGTCTGCAAGCTGTGCACAGACGACATTGGTCATGGTGTGACCTTCAGACTTTGGGATGGAGGTCTTAGTACGACATGCAGGTTACATTGGAAAGACTGGAGTCTGGAGTAGACCAGTTATTAGTCTGACATGCAGGTTACATTGGGAAGACCGGATTCTGAAACCTCTTCCCCTTATCAAACATACATTATGGTGGATATTTAACACAAGTACAAAATAATAATTGTTCAAAACAGAGGAAGACCCTCTGTGAGACCCACGGATACTGCAGCACTCAGAGAGACTTCATTTCAATGTCCTATTTCATTGGTCAGACTTAAGGCTGCTCTGCAACATGTCAGGTCCAACCAAACGGAAGCCTCTATGAGTGCTGCAGTATCCGTGTGTCTCACAGAGGGTCATTACAGTTAACAGTAAAGTGTTACAATCACAACTCCAGTGGGAAAAAGTGATATAAAATATGCATCTAGACAAACAAAATACCAAACATTGTTTAAAAGTGAATTAACTTTATATTGCAATAATTATATTATATCTCTATGTCACATGTATTTCTCTGATGTTATATTATATTTAATCTCAAGAGGTAAAAGAACAGAAGACATATAAACTATATTGCATGCTGTGTCCATCTAGAGAAATGAACACACACCGTCTGGCAGATAAAATAAGAGGTAGAGCTACAAAATCAATCAAAATATTACTTTCCGCAATTCCTTTTATACTTCTAATAAATGAGACGAAGAACTAAATATAAAATAGAGCAGAATGGGTTCTACATGCTTCTCTAATAATGAGAACACAACTGTGTTCAACAGCAGAACCATAGAACAGCAGAAACGTAGAACAGAAGATCAGTAGAACCGTAGAACAGTAAAACCATAGAACAGTAGAACAGTAGAACCATAGAACAGTAGAACCATAGAACAGCAGAACCATCGAGCCGTAGAACAGTAGGACCATAGAACAGTAGAACAGTAGAACCATAGAACAGTAGAAAGGAGTTAGATGTGTCAGACACACTGCTTCAGAACAAGGAAGACAGATGAACCTACAGCAGTAGCTGTAAAAACTGAAAGATCTAGTGATGAAACAATGTTCTCCTATTCCTATTGGTTGATCCCTGGGAGGCTCAACTCCTCCCTTCACTTGGTCAAGTTTCAGATAATCACTATTTTCATTATTGGTTTTTGGAAAACAGAAAGCAAATAACAATTGTTTAAAACAATTCAAGTGTGAGTATTGTTGGTGATGAGTGTTTGTGTGAGGAGGGTCTTGGGGCATGAAGGAGGGTCTGGGGCGTGGACGAGGGTCTTGGGGCATGGACGAGGGTCTTGGGGCGTGGACGAGGGTCTTGGGGCATGAAGGAGGGTCTTGAAGCATGGACGAGGGTCTTGGGGCATGGACGAGGGTCTTGGGGCGTGGACGAGGGTCTTGGGGCGTGGACGAGGGTCTTGGGGCGTGGACGAGGGTCTTGGGGCGTGCACGAGGGTCTTGGGGAGTGGACGAGGGTCTTGGGGCATGAAGGAGGGTATTGGGGCATGAAAGAGGGTCTTGGGGCATGGACGAGGGTCTTGGGGCATGAAGGAGGGTCTTGGGGCGTGGAGGAGGGTCTTGGGGCGCGGAGGAGGGTCTTGGGGCGCGGAGGAGGGGCTTGGGGCGTGGAGAGGGGCTTGGGGCGTGGAGGAGGGTCTTGGGGCGTGGAGGAGGGTCTTGGGGCGTGGAGGAGGGTCTTGGGCGTGGAGGAGGGTCTTGGGGCGTGGAGGAGGGTCTTGGGGCGTGGAGGAGGGTCTTGGGGCATGGACGAGGGTCTTGGGGCATGGACGAGGGTCTTGGGGCATGGACGAGGGTCTTGGGGCATGAAGGAGGGTCTTGGGGAGTGGACAAGGGTCTTGGGGCATGGACGAGGGTCTTGGGGCATGAAGGAGGGTCTTGGGGCATTGACGAGGGTCTTGGGGCATGAAGGAGGGTCTTGGGGCATGAAGGAGGGTCTTGGGCGTGGAGGAGGGTCTTGGGGCGTGGAGGAGGGTCTTGGGGCGTGGAGGAGGGTCTTGGGGCATGGACGAGGGTCTTGGGGCATGGACGAGGGTCTTGGGGCATGGACGAGGGTCTTGGGGCATGAAGGAGGGTCTTGGGGAGTGGACAAGGGTCTTGGGGCATGGACGAGGGTCTTGGGGCATGAAGGAGGGTCTTGGGGCATTGACGAGGGTCTTGGGGCATGAAGGAGGGTCTTGGGGCATGAAGGAGGGTCTTGGGGCATGAAGGAGGGTCTTGGGGCATGAAGGAGGGTCTTGGGGCATGGACGAGGGTCTTGGGGCATGGACGAGGGTCTTGGGGCATGGACGAGGGTCTTGGGGCATGGACGAGGGTCTTGGGGCTGTTGAGATGTAGGGGCTACAGAGAGGTCTCAGACCCTCGGCTCTTCCAGCGGTAACCGTTGTCATCAGGGTCCATCTCGATCCTAATCTGAGGCACGTTGAGTGGACTCATCTCTGGACTGTGACACAAACGGACAGACAACTTTTTTTAATAACATCACATTAATTCATATTAATTCATAGATTCCCCATTTTGAAGTGGTCAATGGAGTGGGACATCTTATGGGAAGGACCACATGAATCCATCCGGGTCTTCAGGAGGGATCAGCCAATGAATTATACTGGTGAGGAAATATTCCATAACTCCAGGGGGCAGTAAATCACCAACCTTGTCTTTATACCTGTTCAGACAACACCCTCCAGGGGGCAGTAAATCACCAACCTTGTCTTTATACCTGTTCAGACAACACCCTCCAGGGGGCAGTAAATCACCAACCTTGTCTTTATACCTGTTCAGACAACACCCTCCAGGGGGCAGTAAATCACCAACCTTGTCTTTATTCCTGTTCAGACAACACCCTCCAGGGGGCAGTAAATCCCCAACCTTGTCTTTATACCTGTTCAGACAACATCCTCCAGGGGGCAGTACATCACCAACCTTGTCTTTATACCTGTTCAGACAACACCCTCCAGGGGGCAATAAATCACCAACCTTGTCTTTATACCTGTTCAGACAACACCCTCCAGAGGGCAGTAAATCACTAACCTTGTCTTTATACCTGTTCAGACAACACCCTCCAGGGGGCAGTAAATCACCAACCTTGTCTTTATACCTGTTCAAACAACACCCTCCAGGGGGCAGTAAATCCCCAACCTTGTCTTTATACCTGTTCAAACAACACCCTCCAGGGGGCAGTAACCAACCTTGTCTTTATACCTGTTCAGACAACACCCTCTAGGGGGCAGTAAATCACCAACCTTGGCTTTATACCTGTTCAGACAACACCCTCCAGGGGGCAGTAAATCACCAACCTTGTCTTTATACCTGTTCAGACAACACCCTCCAGGGGGCAGTAAATCACCAACCTTGTCTTTATACCTGTTCAAACAACACCCTCCAGGGGGCAGTAACCAACCTTGTCTTTATACCTGTTCAGACAACACCCTCCAGGGGGCAGTAAATCACCAACCTTGGCTTTATACCTGTTCAGACAACACCCTCCAGGGGGCAGTAAATAACCAACCTTGTCTTTATACCTGTTCAGACAACACCCTCCAGGGGGCAGTAAATCACCAACCTTGTCTTTATACCTGTTCAGACAACACCCTCCAGGGGGCAGTAAATCACCAACCTTGTCTTTATACCTGTTCAGACAACACCCTTTAGGGGGCAGTAAATCACCAACCTTGTCTTTATACCTGTTCAGACAACACCCTCCAGGGGGCAGTAAATCACCAACCTTGTCTTTATACCTGTTCAGACAACATCCTCCAGGGGGCAGTAAATCACTAACCTTGTCTTTATACCTGTTCAGACAACACCCTCCAGGGGGCAGCAAACCACCAACCTTGTCTTTATACCTGTTCAGACAACATCCTCCAGGGGGCAGTAAATCACCAACTTTGTCTTTATACCTGTTCAGACAACACCCTCTCCAGGGGGCAGTAAATCACCAACCTTGTCTTTATACCTGTTCAGACAACACCCTCCAGGGGGCAGCAAACCACCAACCTTGTCTTTATACCTGTTCAGACAACACCCTCTAGGGGGCAGTAAATCCCCAACCTTGTCTTTATACCTGTTCAGACAACACCCTCCAGGGGGCAGTAAATCCCCAACCTTGTCTTTATACCTGTTCAGACAACACCCTCCAGGGGGCAGTAAATCCCCAACCTTGTCTTTATACCTGTTCAGACAACACCCTCCAGGGGGCAGTACATCACCAACCTTGTCTTTATACCTGTTCAGACAACATCCTCCAGGGGGCAGTAAATCACCAACCTTGTCTTTATACCTGTTCAGACAACACCCTCCAGGGGGCAGTAAATCACTAACCTTGTCTTTATACCTGTTCAGACAACACCCTCCAGGGGGCAGTAAATCCCCAACCTTGTCTTTATACCTGTTCAGACAACACCCTCCAGGGGGCAGTAAATCACCAACCTTGTCTTTATACCTGTTCAGACAACACCCTCCAGGGGGCAGTAAATCCCCAACCTTGTCTTTATACCTGTTCAGACAACACCCTCCAGGGGGCAGTAAATCACCAACCTTGTCTTTATACCTGTTCAGACAACACCCTCCAGGGGGCAGTAAATCCCCAACCTTGTCTTTATACCTGTTCAGACAACACCCTCCAGGGGGCAGTAAATCACCAACCTTGTCTTTATACCTGTTCAGACAACATCCTCCAGGGGGCAGTAAATCACCAACCTTGTCTTTATACCTGTTCAGACAACATCCTCCAGGTGGCAGTATGCACCCTTTCAGTTTGTTTGCCCATGCTCTCACAGATGCCATAATGGTACAGATACAATGATGTGACGTCTTTCCAAGTCTACGATGTGACCCTAACCATGTGACCTCAGCATCCACCATCCAACCACTATATACACACACACACACACACACACACACACACACACACACACACACACACACACACACACACACACACACACACACACACACACACACACACACACACACACACACACACACACACACACACACACACACACACACACACACACACCTCTGTAAATGAGGTCTCACCTTGACTGACAGTTGGCCTGGTAGAAGAGCAGCTGCTCAGCACGATGAGTGTCGATCCAGGAATGATGAGGATTTATCTCCTGGGGAGGACAGACAGACAGACAGACAGACAGACAGACATTAAGCCATCATCCCATATCAGTCATTACATCACACCTGGCTTCACATCACTACTAGTAAACTGACAAAGCGGAGTTTGACTATTTCTTCTAGGATTATTTTTGTTGAAATCAACATTATCACAGTGAAGAGTGCATTTTTGTAGTAATGCATGCTTTGAGTTTAGTAATGCAACAAAGGTATTGCTGATGATATGTGCTTTTCTGTTGCTACCACAGTGATGTTATGAACATGCTGAAAAATGCATTTCAAGAGGATGGCCGGGATTCAATCAGAGGCCCACTGCCTTGATGCACCTTTCATGTGCAATGTACCCTACGTTCTCCATCGGATTCACAGATCGAATTCACAGATCGAATTCACAGATCGAATTCACAGATCGAATTCACAGATCGAATTCACAGTGAACACTGCAGATCTCGGTTCCAGAATAAATGACCTTCAAAAGTAAAATGAGGTGCTCTTGTCGACAATGTGCCTTTGATTGATTCCTGGCCGGTGTTCCAGCATTGCCAAACATCAAATATGGTTTGTTTGAAGGAGGTCGGCTTATCAACATGGAAGGTTCTCTATGCACAACACCCCAGAATCACCAATATGTCAGCTTTTAAACAGTGTATTAGACCAAGCAGGAAGAAAAGGTGGGAGTATCCCAAAGCCTTTGAAAACATCTGAAGCACCTTACAGGCACATGTGATGGTGCTTCAGATGAATGATTAGAAGTGAACAGGGTCAGGTGACCAGACAGAGAGAAGTAAAGATCAAACACTGATTAACTTAAGTTAAGAGACCGCGGAGGACTAGCATGAGAGAGAGAGCAGGGGGTGAGTGAGAGAGAGAGGGACAGAGTGAGAGAGAGGAGGGACAGAGTGAGAGAGAGAGGAGTGAGTGAGAGAGAGAGGGACAGAGTGAAAGAGAGGAGGGACAGAGTGAGAGAGAGAGGAGTGAGAGAGAGAGGGACAGAGTGAGAGAGAGAGGAGTGAGTGAGAGAGAGAGGGACAGAGTGAGAGAGAGGAGGGACAGAGTGAGAGAGAGAGGAGTGAGTGAGAGAGAGAGGGACAGAGTGAAAGAGAGGAGGGACAGAGTGAGAGAGAGAGGAGTGAGAGAGAGAGGGACAGAGTGAGAGAGAGAGGAGTGAGTGAGAGAGAGAGGGACAGAGTGAGAGTGCCTCTGTAGTGCCTAAGTTATAATGCCAAGCAGTTGCCGTACCAGGCAGTGATGCAACCAGTCAGGATTCTCTCCATGTTGCAGCTGCAGAACCTTTTGAGGATCTCAGGACCCATGCCAAATCTTTTTAGTTTCCTGAGGGGGAATAGGCTTTGTCGTGCCCTCTTCACGACTATCTTGGTGTGTTGGACCATGTTAATTTGTTGGTGATATGGACACCAAGGACCTTGAAACTCACTCCACTACACCCCCCTCAATGTGAATGGGGGCGTGTTCGGCCCTCCTTTTCCAGTAGTCCACGATCACCTCCGTTGTCTTGATCACGTTGAGGGAGAGGTTGTTATTCTGGCACCACACTGCCAGGTCTCTGACCTCCTCCCAATAGGCTGTCTCATCGTTGTTGTTGATCAGGTCTACCACTGTTGTGTCGTCAGCAAACCTAATGATGATGTTGGAGCCGTGTTTGGCCATTCAGTCGTGGGTGAACAGGGAGTACAGGAGGGGACTAAACACACCCCTGAGGGGCCCCAGTGTTGAGGATCAGTGTGGCAGATGTGGTGTTGCCTACCCTTACCACCAGGGGGCGGCCCGTCAGGAAGTCCAGGATCCAGTTGCAGAGGGAAGTGTTTAGTCCCAGGGTCCTTAGCTTAGTGATGAGCTTCGTGGGCATTATGGTGTTGAAGCTGTTGTCAATGAACAGCATTCTCACATAGGTGTTCCTTTTGTCCAGGTGGGAAAGGGCAGTGTGGAGTGCGATTGAGATTGTGTCATCTGTGGATCTGTTGGGCAGTATTTGGAGTTTAAGTGGGTCTAGAGTTTCCGGGATAATGGTGTTGATGTGAGCCATGACCAGCCTTTCAAAGCACTTCATGGTTACTGACATGAGTGCTACGGGGAGGTAGTAATTTAGGCAGGTTACCTTCGCTTTCTTGGGCACAGGAATAATGGTGGTCTGCTTGAAACATGTAGGTATTACAGACTCGGCCAGGGAGAGGTTGAAAATGTCAGTGAAGACACTTGCCAGTTGGTCAGCGCATGCTCAGACTACACGTCCTGGTAATCCATCTGGCCCTGTGGCCTTGTGAATGTTGACCTGTTTAAAGGTCTTGCTTACATCGGCTACGGGGAGCGTGAAGCCAACAGAACAGCCCATGTTAACACCACAGCAGGACAGACAAGGCAGGATCCACCAACTCAGCAGACTCTCCATCACCACCATCATCAGCCCCCCAGCCATCCTGACAACTCCCCCCCTCCTACACACACCCACGTCTGGAGGAAACCTGGCACCACCGTAATAAATTTGCAATATTTTCTAAAAACCTGTTTTTGCTTTGTCATTATTGCGTATTGTGTGTAGATTGATGAGGGGGAAAAACGATTTAATCCATTTTAGAATAAGGCTGTAACATAACAAAATGTGGAAAAAGTTATGGGGTCTGAATACTTACAGAATGCACTTTAATAAAGTGTGTTAAACAGTATGTAAACATTATTAAAGTGACCAGTGTTCAATGACTATGTACATAGGCCAGCAGTCTCTAAGGTGCAGGGTAGAGAACCGGGTGGTAGCCAGCTAGCAACAGTGACTACGTTCAGGGCAGGGTACTAGTTGGAGGCCAGCTAGTTGTGACTATTTAACAGTCTGATGGCCTTGAGATAGAAGCTGTTTTTTAGTCTCTTAGTCTTTGATGGACCTGTACTCGGTCTTCTTCTTCTAGATGGTAGCGGGGTGAACAGGCAGTGGCTCGGGTGACTGAGGTTCTTGATGATCTTCTTGGCCTTCCTGTGACATCGGGTGCTGTAGATGTCCTGGAGGGCAAGCAGTGTGCCCAAGGTGATGTTTTGGGCTGACTGAACCACCCTCTGGAGAGCCCTGTGGGCGGTGAAATTTCCGTACCAGGCGGTGATACAGCCCGACAGGATGCTCTCAATGGTGGATGTGTAGAAGTTTGTGAGAGTCTTCGGGGCCAAGACACATTTCTTTTATCCTCCTGAGGTTAAAGAAGAGCCGTTATACCTTCTTCACCAAGAAGGTGAATGTGGATGGACCCTTTCAGGTTGTCAGCATGCTGAAGGGGCATCAAGCTTTTCACCCTCTCCTCGGCCCAGTCGATGTGGTTGGGGGTGTGTTCTCTGCTGTCTCCTGAAGTCCACGATCTGCTCCTTTGTTTTGTTGATGTTGAGGGAGAGGTTATTTTCCTGGAACCACTCCACCAGGGCCCTCACCTCCTTCCTGTAGGCTGTCTTGTCATTGTTGGTAATCAGAACTACCACTGTTGTGTTATCTGCAAACTTGATGATTCAGTTGGAGACATGCATGGCCACGTATTCATGGGTGAACAGGGAGTACAGGAGGGGGATGAGCATGCACCCCTGTGGGGCCCCCATGTTGAGGGTCAGTAGTGGGGTAGGCCCGTCAGGAAGTCCAGGACCCCGTTGCACAGGGTAGGTTTCAGACCCAGGAGCTTAGTGATGAGCTTGGAGGGATGAACAGCATTCTCACATAGATAGTCCACTTGTCCATGTGGAATAGGGCAGTGTGCAGTGCAATGGCGATTGCATCCTCCGTGGATCTGTTGGGATTGTGTTTTCCACGAACAAGGTGTTTAGCTTGTCCATGAGCAAGGCATGGCTGGTTCCCCCTTTATAATCTGTGATTGTCTGGAGTCCCTGCCACATACGTCTACTCTCTGAGCAATTGAATTTCGACGTCACTTTGTCCCGGTACTGTCGTTTTGCCTGTTTACGGAGGGCATAGTGGGACTGTTTGTACTCGTCCAAGTTCCCAGTCACCTTGCCGTGGTTAGCTGCGGTGGTTGGTGCTTTCAGGTTTGCGCAAATTATGTCATCTATCCAAGGTGTTTGGTTTGGATAAGATCTAATCATCACAGTGGGAACAACATCCTCTGTGCACTTCCTGATGAAACCAGTCACTGAGTCAGTGTATACGTAAATACTATTCTTAGAGGAAGTTTCTGACTATAAGAGGGGGGGAGCATAATGGAGGAATGATCAGATTTGCCGAAGGGACGGTGGTGGAGGGCCTTGTAGCCTTTCCGGAAGAGGAAGTAGCAATCGTCAAGATATCTTGATGAGCGAGTAGCACACACTTCGGTAGCGTTTTCCTCAGATTTTCCTTTACTGATGTCCCCAGCTAAAATAAATGCGGCCTCAGGATTTGAAGTTTCCATTTTGCACGAAGTCTAGTGCAGTTCCTTGAGATCCGTCGCAGTGTCGGATTGAGCGGGAATATATACGGCCATGATGACCAAAGATAGTTCTCTGCTGTCTCCATTTTGATGGTGAGGTATTCCAGATTGGGAGAACAAAAGGACTTGAGGTCCTGTACCAATCACACCATGAGTAGGTAATCATGAAACACACACTTCCACCTTTCTTTGTTCCTGGGATGGACAGAGAACCCCTGGAACAGTATATCTGGAGAGAGGCATGACCCTCAACTCGTGTACTTTATTGTCCAGGGACTGAACATTAGCGGGCAATATAATTGTATTTTTGTATTTATTAAGGTTCTCCATTAGTTCCTGCCAGGGCAGCAGCTACTCTTCCTGGGGTTCAACAAAATGAAGGCAGATATAAATAAATAAAAACATTACATTTCGCAAGAGATTTCACAACACTTTAAGTGTGTGCCCTTAGGCCACTACTCTAGTACCACATATCTACAGTGGTTCCTCCTTTAAAAGTTGTGTCACACTGCGGCACACCTTGCGTGCTGCTGCAGCATTCTGTGGCATGTCATGTAATTGTCAGCCATTTTTTCTGTTACTGCAAGTTACTGCTAGTTGGACCACCAGAGGGCATCTTTGAGAGGCATTTCATAGTATTCCGTATTGGCATTACTAGAGAGTTTAAAACCTTTTTGTGTAATAACATAGTATATGGGACTGATTTTAAGAAATTTGGTTTAATTAATTTGATTAATATTATGATGTTTCTATTCAGAGAAAAGTGAAAAAAACTAAATCCTCAGGATTTCCGTTAGGATAGAACGGAAAATATGGCGCTGTACAACGTGACGGTCGGGAGAAGGCTACAGGGTTGTACAACGTGACGGTCGGGAGTAGGCTACAGGGTTGGAGGATGTGACGGTCGGGAGAAGGCTACAGGGTTGTACAACGTGACGGTCGGGAGTAGGCTACAGGATTGGAGGATTCTACATTGTTTTCCTTCATTAGACAACTTTGTTCCAATATTTCTGTAAATCAGTGATATGTATTCCCATAGTAATTCGTTATGGATCCATAACTAAATCAACATCTGCATTTTGAAAAAGTATTTATTTATCATTATTTTATTAACTTCTCTTGGGTAGGGGGCAGCATTCGGAATTTTGGATGAAAAGCCCAAATTAAACTGCCAGCTACTCATCCCCAGAAAATAAGATACGCATATTATTAGTAGATTTGGATAGAAAACACTCTGAAGTTTCTAAAACTGTTTGAATCATGTCTGTGAGTATAACATAACTTATTTAGCAGGCGAAACCCCGAGGACCTTTCCATTTTTTTTTTGAGGTCACTCTCTTTTCAATAAGGTTTCATTGGGAAACCAGATTTCTAAGGGACCTTCTTGCAATTCCTACCACTTCCACTGGGTGTCAACAGTCTTTAGAAATTGGTTGAGGTTATTCCTTTGTGTAATGAAGAAGTACGGCCATCTTGAATGAGGGTCACTCGAAGTGTCCTGTTTGTTAGAAGCGCGTGACCAGAAAGCTAGCTACAGTTGGTTTTAATCCTGTATTGAACACAGATCATCCCGTCTTCAATTTTATCGATTATTTACGTAAAAAAATACCTAAAGTTGTATTATAAAAGTAGTTTGACATTTTTTGGCAAAGTTTACAGCTAACCTTTGAGATATTTTGTAGTCACGTTTCACAAGTTGGAACCGGTGTTTTTCTGGATCAAACGCGCCAAATAAATGGACATTTTGGATATATATCGACAGAATTAATCGAACAAAAGGACCATTTGTGATGTTTATGGGATGTAATGGAGTGCCAACAACAGAAGCTCGTCAAAGGTAAGGCATGAATTATATTTTTTATTTCTGCGTTTTGTGTCGCGCCTGCAGGGTTGAAATATGCTTCTCTCTCTTTGTTTACAATGGTGCTATCCTCAGATAATAGCATCGTTTGCTTTCGCCGAAAAGCCTATTTGAATTCTGACATGTTGGCTGGATTCACAACCAGTGTAGCTTTAATTTGGTATCTTTCATGTGTGATTTAATGAAATTTTGATTTTAATAGTAATTTTTATAGTAATTAATTTGAATTTGGCGATCTGCATTTTCTCTGGCTTTTTACCAAGTGAGACAGTAGCGTTCCGCCTAAACTCAGATTTTTTGATATAAATATGAACTTTACCGAACAAAACATGCATGTATTGTGTAACATGAAGTCCTATGAGTGTCATCTGATGAAGATCAAAGGTTAGTGATTCATTTTATCTCCATTTCTGCTTTTTGTTATTCCTCTCTTTGGCTGGAGAAATGGCTGTCTTTTTCTGTGACTTGGCTCTGACCTAACATAATCGTTTGGTGTGCTTTCGTCGTAAAGCCTATTTGAAATCGGACACTTTGGCTGGATTTACAACAAGTGTATCTTTAAAATGGTGTAAAATACTTGTATGTTTGAGGAATTTAAATTATGGTATTTCTGTTGTTTTAAATTTGGCGCCCTGCAGTTTCACTGGCTGTTGACGAGGTGGGACGGTACCGTCCCACATACCCTAGTGAGGTTAACGAAATGTGTTTATTTGTTTATTAGGCTACTGTGCAGTCTACAATACATATTATAGTAAACATGAGAAAGTGCCTAATTCCTTACATAAGGGAGAGCAGGCCATGTCTGTACTACAGAATACGGGACACGCGGAAGGCAGGTGTTATTTTATAGTTGTGATGTCTTCACTATTATTCTACAATGCAGAAAAGAGTAAAAATAAAGAAAAATATCTATTGCGTGCCTCACAGTGTGTAGCTTGAGCCCCACCCTCTTCAACATACTGTATAAATCAATGAATTGGCAAGGGCACTAGAACAGTCTGCAGCACCTGGCCTCACCTGACTAGAAATCAAAGTAAAATGTCTACTGTTTGCTGATGATCTGGTGCTTCTGTCCCCAATCAAGAAGGGCCTTCTATGCCATCAAAAGGAACATATCATTCGACATTCCAATTGGGATCTGGCTAAAAATACTTGAATCAGTTATAGAACCCATTGCCCTTTATAGTTGGTGAGGTCTGCTCACCAACCAAGAATTCACAAAATTGGACAAACACCAAATGAAGGCATTCTGCAAAAATATCCCCGGTGTAAAACGTAAAACACGAAATAATGCATGAAGAGCAGAATTAGGCCGATACCCACTAATTATCAAAATCCAGAAAAGAGCCATTAAATTCTACAACCACCTAAAAGGAAGCAATTCCCAAACCTTCCATAACAGAGCCATCACCTACAGAGAGATGAACCTGGAGAAGAGTCCCCTAAGCAAGCTGTCCTGGAGCTCTGTTCACAAACACAAACAGGCCCCACAGAGCCCTAGGACAGCAACACAATTAGACCCAACCGAATCATTAGAAAACAAAAAGATAATTACTTGACGCATTGGAAAGAATTAACAAAAACAAACAGAGAGTACACAGTGGCAGAATACCTGACCACTATGACTGACCAAAAATTAAGGAAAGCTTTGACTATGTACAGACTCAGTGAGCATAGCCTTGCTATTGAGAAAGGCCGCCGTAGGCAGACCTGACTCTCAAGAGAAGACAGGCTATGTGCTCACTGCCCACAAAATGAGGTGGAAACTGAGCTGCACTTCCTAACCTCCTGCGAGATGTATGACCATATTAGAGACAAATATTTCCCTGAGATTAGAAAGACCCACAAATAATCTATTTTTGATGATCTCCCATATTTATTGGGTGAAATACCACAGTGTGCAATCCCAGCAGCAAGATTTGTGACCTGTTGCCACAAGAAAAGGGCAACCAGTGAAGAACAAACACCACTGTAATTACAACTCATATTTATGTTTATAGATTTTCTCTTTTGTACTTTAACTATTTACACATCATTACAACACTGTATATAGACATAATGACATTTGAAATGTCTTCATTCTTTTGGAACTTTTGTGTAATGTTTACTGTACATTTTTTATTGTATATTTCACTTTTGTTTATTATCTATTTCACTTGCTTTGACAATATATACACAAGTTTCCCATGCCAATAAAGCCCTTTAAATTTAAATTGAATTGAATTGAGAGAGTGGGTGAGAGAGAGTGAGAAAAAGAGAGGGAGATGGGAGACAACAGAGAGAGAGAGAGAGAGAGAGAGAGAGACTTAGAGTCATGCAGAGAGAATCAGGAAGTGACACCTCCCCCACTAAAAACTGAAGGCAGAGAGAGAGAAACTGCAGAGCAGAGTAGGAGTGAAAGAGGAAGAGGGGGTTCTTCCATCCGTCGGTCGGTCAGACAGGACAGCTCTACTCACTGTCGGATGCTTTATCACCTAAGAAAGGTTCCTGCTCCATCATGTCCATGGGGATCTTAATGCTGGGGACATTCTCAGTGTAGGGGAAGTCAGACTGTAGGGGACAGAGTAACATAGTCTAACTGTACATAGCAACAGATGATCTGACTGTATGGGCCATAGTAACATATAATCAGACTGTAGGGGACATAGCAACAGATAGTGACTGTAGGGAACAGAGTAACATAGTCTAACTGCACATAGCAACATATACTTTGACTGTACATAGCAACAGATACTCTGACTGTATGGGCCATAGTAACAGATGATCTGACTGTAGGGGACATAGCAACAGATGATCTGACTGTAGGGGACATAGCAACAGATACTCTGACTGTATGGGCCATAGTAACAGATGATCTGACTGTAGGGGACATAGCAACAGATGATCTGACTGTATGGGCCATAGTAACATATAATCAGACTGTAGGGGACATAGCAACAGATACTCTGACTGTAGGGGACATAGCAACAGATACTCTGACTGTAGGGGACATAGCAACAGATGATCTGACTGTATGGGCCATAGTAACATATAATCAGACTGTAGGGGACATAGCAACAGATACTCTGACTGTAGGGGACATAGCAACAGATACTCTGACTGTAGGGGACATAGCAACAGATACTCTGACTGTAGGGGACATAGCAACATATACTCTGACTGTAGGGGACATAGCAACAGATGATCTGACTGTATGGGCCATAGTAACATATAATCAGACTGTAGGGGACATAGCAACAGATACTCTGACTGTAGGGGACATAGCAACAGATACTCTGACTGTAGGGGACATAGCAACAGATACTCTGACTGTAGGGGACATAGCAACATATACTCTGACTGTAGGGGACATAGCAACAGATACTCTGACTGTAGGGGACATAGCAACAGATACTCTGACTGTAGGGGACATAGCAACAGATACTCTGACTGTAGGGGACATAGCAACAGATACTCTGACTGTAGGGGACATAGCAACAGATACTCTGACTGTAGGGGACATAGCAACAGATACTCTGACTGTAGGGGACATAGCAACAGATACTCTGACTGTAGGGGACATAGCAACAGATACTCTGACTGTAGTGGACATAGCAACAGATACTCTGACTGTAGGGGACATAGCAACAGATACTCTGACTGTAGGGGACATAGCAACAGATACTCTGACTGTAGGGGACATAGCAACAGATACTCTGACTGTAGGGGACATAGCAACAGATACTCTGACTGTAGGGGACATAGCAACAGATACTCTGACTGTAGGGGACATAGCAACAGATACTCTGACTGTAGGGGACATAGCAACAGATACTCTGACTGTAGGGGACATAGCAACAGATACTCTGACTGTAGGGGACATAGCAACAGATACTCTGACTGTAGGGGACATAGCAACAGATACTCTGACTGTAGTGGACATAGCAACAGATACTCTGACTGTAGGGGACATAGTAACAGATACTCTGACTGTAGGGGACATAGCAACAGATACTCTGACTGTAGGGGACATAGCAACAGATACTCTGACTGTAGGGGACATAGCAACAGATACTCTGACTGTAGGGGACATAGCAACAGATACTCTGACTGTAGGGGACATAGCAACAGATACTCTGACTGTAGGGGACATAGCAACAGATACTCTGACTGTAGGGGACATAGCAACAGATACTCTGACTGTAGGGGACATAGCAACAGATACTCTGACTGTAGGGGACATAGCAACAGATACTCTGACTGTAGGGGACATAGCAACATATACTCTGACTGTAGGGGACATAGCAACAGATACTCTGACTGTAGTGACATAGCAACATTCTCATTTTAGAGGTAGTCTGGCTCTAGAGGAAATAGCATTCAGGAGAGGACATTTAAAGACCTGCACGTCCATTTCCTGCTCGGGTGTGTTGTGAACAATCAGCAGACATGTGATTCTGTGTTTCCATTTCAATCTGACTGAATTCCAAGTGACAGTTCTGCTTGGCTGCTGCATTTCTCTGGTCCTGTGATAATACACTAACTGTGTTTCTCTGGTCCTGTGATGCTACAGTCTAACTGTGTTTCTCTGGTCCTGTGATAATACACTAACTGTGTTTCTCTGGTCCTGTGATGCTACAGTCTAACTGTGTTTCACTGGTCCTGTGATGAAACAGTCTAGCTGTGTTTCTCTGGTCCTGTGATGATACAGTCTGTGTTTCTCTGGTCCTGTGATGATAGTCTAACTGTGTTTCTCTGGTGCTGTGATGATACAGTCTAACTGTGTTTCTCTGGTGCTGTGATGCTACAGTCTAACTGTGTTTCTCTGGTGCTGTGATGCTACAGTCTAACTGTGTTTCTCTGGTGCTGTGATGCTACAGTCTAACTCAGCTGAACAACAGAACACAGTAAAACATAAGAGAAAAGGATTAGACCCAGGAGAAAGCTGACCATCTAGAACGGTGGTAGAACCTAACACTGATCTAGAATGTTGGTAGAATCTACCGTTGATCTATACTGAACAAAAATATAAAAACAACATGCAACATTTTCAAAGATTTTACTGAGTTACAGTTAATTTAAGGAAATCAGTCATTTGAGATGAATTCACTAGGTCCTAATCTACGGATTTCACGACTGACGGTTGGTCACAGAAGCCTTCTAAACGAGTTAGGGGCGTGGATCAGAAACACACGACACGTCTCCTTCACATAGAGTTGATCAGGTTGGTGATTGTGGCCTGTGGAATGTTGTCCCACTCCTCTTCAATGGCTGTGCAAAGTTGCTGGATATTGGTGGAAACTGGAACACGCTGTCATACAGAGCATCCCAAACTGCTCAATGGGTGACATGTTTGGTGAGTATGCAGGCCATGGAAAAACTGGGACATGTTCAGCTTCCAGGAATTTTATACAGATCCTTGCGACATTGGGCCGTGCATTATCATGCTGAAACATGAGGTGATGGCGGAGGATGAATGGCACGACAATGGGCCTCGTCACAGGATCTCGTCACAGTATCTCTGTGCATTCAAATTGCCATTGATAAAATGCAATTGTGTTCGTTGTCTGTAGCTTATGCCTTCCCATACCATAACCCCACCGCCACCATGGGGCACTCTGTTCACAACGTTGACATCAGCAAACCACTCGCCCACACAACGGCATACACGTTGTCTGCAGTTGTGAGGCCGTTTGGACATAGTGCCACATTTTCTAAAACAATGTTGGAGGCGGCTTATGGTAGAGAAATGAACATACAATTCTTCAACAGCTCTGGTGGACATTCCTGCAGTCAGCATGCCAATTGCATCAAAACTTGTGGCATTGTGTTTTGTGACAAAACTTCACATTTTAGAATGGCCTTTTATTGTCCCCTGCACAAGATGCACCTGTGTAATGATCATGCTGTTTAATCAGATTCTTGATATGCCACAACCTGTCAGGTGGATGGATTATCTTGGCAAAGGAGAAATGCTCACTAAGAGGGACGTTAACAAATGTGTGCGTAAAATGTCTGGGATCTTTTATTGCAGCTCATGAAACATAGGACCAACACTTTACATGTTAAGCTTATATTATTGTTCAGTGTGGAACATTGTTAGAACTTAAAGGGATAGTTCACCCAAATGAGAAAATGACACATTTGTTTCCTTACCATGTAAGCAGTCGATAGACAAGGTATGACAGCAATCCATGCTTTTGTTCAGTTCCCCTGGCACTGTTTCCACATGCTAACATTTTAGCATTTGTGACATGAATCCCATTCAAGTCATGGGACATATATACAAATAATCTGCTCATCATGTTCGAATCATCTATAAGCGACTTTGTTGACCTGTACAATCATGTCAGATGATTTGGACATGTGCGAAAAATGCTAATATCGGTCCCATGACATGAATGGGATTCATGCCAATGCTAAAACGTTAGCATGTGGAAACTAAACTAAATCATAGATTTCTGTCATACTTTGTCCATACACTGCTTACAGGGCAAAGACGCCATTTTGTAATTTGGGTGAACAATCCCATTCATGCTGATCTGGAACATTGGTAGAATCAAATGCTGATCTAGAATGTTAGTTGATTCTAAAGCGGATCGAGAATGTTAGTAGAATCTAATGCTGATCTAGAATGGTAGTAGAATCTAATGTTGATCTAGAATGGTAGTAGAATCTAATGTTGATCTAGAATGTTAGTAGAACATAATGCTGATCTAGAATGTTAGTAGAATTAAATGCTGATCTAGAATGGTAGTAGAATATAAAGCTGATCTAGAATGTTAGTAGAATCTAATGCTGATCTAGAATGGTAGTAGAATATAATGCTGATCTAGAATGGTAGTATAATCTAATGCTGATCTAGAATGGTAGTAGAATCTAATGTGGATCTAGAATGTTAGTAGAATCTAATGTGGATCTAGAATGGTAGTAGAATCTAATGCTGATCTAGAATGTTAGTAGAATTAAATGTGGATCTAGAATGTTAGTAGAATATAATGCTGATCTAGAATGTTAGTAGAATCTAATGCTGATCTAGAATGGTAGTAGAATTAAATGCTGATCTAGAATGTTAGTTGATTCTAAAGCTGATCTAGAATGTTAGTAGAATATAATTCTGATCTAGAATGGTAGTAGAATATAATGCTGATCTAGAATGGTAGTAGAATATAATGCTGATCTAGAATGGTAGTAGAATCTAATGTGGATCTAGAATGTTAGTAGAATTAAATGCTGATCTAGAATGTTAGTTGATTCTAAAGCTGATCTAGAATGTTAGTAGAATATAATGCTGATCTAGAATGGTAGTAGAATATAATGCTGATTTAGAATGGTAGTAGAATATAATGCTGATCTAGAATGTTAGTAGAATATAATGCTGATCTAGAATGGTAGTAGAATATAATGCTGATTTAGAATGGTAGTGGAATCTAATGCTGATCTAGAATGTTAGTAGAATATAATGCTGATCTAGAATGGTAGTAGAATATAATGCTGATTTAGAATGGTAGTAGAATATAATGCTGATCTAGAATGGTAGTAGAATTAAATGTTGATCTAGAATGTTAGTAGAATATAATGCTGATCTAGAATGGTCGTAGAATATAATGCTGATCTAGAATGTTAGTAGAATTAAATGTTGATCTAGAATGTTAGTAGAATTAAATGTGGATCTAGAATGTTAGTAGAATTAAATGTGGATCTAGAATGTTAGTTGATTCTAATGCTGATCTAGAATGTTAGTAGAATATAATGCTGATCTAGAATGTTAGTAGAATATAATGTTGATCTAGAATGTTAGTAGAATATAATGCTGATCTAGAATGGTAGTAGATCTATATTTATGATATAACATAGCTTTACTACTGCTCTTTAATTATTTGTAAAAACATTTTTACATAGTTTTTTCTCTTAAAACTACATTGTTGGTTAAGGGCTTGTAAGTAAGCATTTCACTGTAAGGTCTACTACACATGTTGTATTCGGCGCATGTGACAAATACAATTTGATTTAATTTAATCCCTGACTAAAACAACGATACAATCTAAAGCTGATCTAGAACAAAAATAGAGCCTAACCCTGAACAACAACAAAAATAGAGCCTAACCCTGAACAACAACAATAGAACCTAACCCTGATCTAGAACAATGATTATAACCTAACCCAGATATAGAACAATGATAGAACATAACCCTGATTTAGAACAATGATAGTATCTAAAGCTGATCTAGAACAATGATGGAATCTAACCCTGATCTACGACAATAATAGAACCAAACGCTGATTTGGAACAATGATAGCATCTAAAGCTGATGTAGAACAATGATAGAACCTAACCCTGATCTACAACAATGACAGAAACTAACCCTAATCTAGAACAATGATAGAACCTTATCCTGATTTAGAACAATGATAGAATCTAAAGCTGATATGCAACACTGATACAACATAACACTGATCTAGAACAATGATAGAAACTAAACCTGATTTAGAACAATGATGACATCTGAAGCTGATTTAGAACAATGATAGAAACTAACCCTAATCTAGAACAATGACTGAGTCTAATCCTGAGTTAGAACAATGATAGAATCTAAAGCTGATATGAAACAATGATACAACATAACACTGATCAAGAACAATAACAGTACCTAACTCTGATCTCCAACAATGATAGAACCTAACCCTGATCTAGAAACAATGATAGAACCTTATCCTGATTTAGAACAATGATAAAATCTAAAACTGATTACAACAATGATAGAACCTAACCTTAATCTAGAACAATGATTGAACCTAATCCTGATTTAAAAGAATGATAGAATCTAACCCAAATCCAGAAAAATGATTGACCTAACCCTGATCTCCAACAATGATATAAACTAACCATGATCTTGAACAACGATAGAACCTAATCCTGATTTAGAACAATGATAGAATCTAAAACTGATCTACAACAATGATAGAACCTAAATATAATCCAGAACAATGATTGAGCCTAATCCTGATTTAGAACATTGATAGAATATTAATCTGATCTGCAACAATGATAGAACCTAACCCTGATCTACAACAATGATAGAACCTAATCCTGATTTAGAAACATTATAGAATCTAAATCTGATTTATAACAATCATAGAATCTAAAGCTGATCTACAACAATGATAGAACCTAACCCTGATTTAGAACAACGATAGAACCTAACCCTGATTTAGAACAACGATATAACCTAACCCTGATTTAGAACAATGATAGAACCTAAACCTAATCTACAACACTGATAGAACCTGATCTTGATCTACAACAATGATTTAATCTAACCCTGATTTTGACCAACGATAGAACCTAACCCTGATTTAGAACAACTATAGAACCTAACCCTGATTTAGAACAATGATAGAAACTAACCCTGATTTAGAACAATTATAGAACCCAACCCTTATTTAGAACAATGATATAACCTAATCCTGGTTTAGAACAATGATAGAACCTAACCCTGGTTTAGAACAATGATACACCATAACACTGATCTAGAACAACGATGGAACCTAATCCTGATTTAGAACAATGATAGAATCTAAAGCTGATTACAACAATGAAAGATCTAACCCTGATCTAGAACAATGATTGAACCTAACCCTGATCTACAACAATGATAGAATCTAAGGCTGATCTACAACAATGATAGGACCTAACCCTGATCTACAACAATGATAGAACCTAACCCTGATCTACAACAATGATAGAACCTAACTGTCACACCCTGGCCTTTGTTATATATATTTTCTTGATTAGTTTAGTTAGGTCAGGGTGTGACATGGGGGATGTTTGTGTGTTTTGTCTAGTTTAGGGTGTGTGTATTGTTTAGGGGGTTTTGTAGTATGTATGGGGTTGTGTTCAGTGTAGGTGTTTAGAAAAGTCTATGGTTGCCTGATTTGGTTCTCAATCAGAGACAGCTGGTTATTGTTGTCTCTGATTGGGAGCCATATTTAAGGCAGCCATAGGCTTTAGGTGTTTGTGGGTAATTGTCTATGTGTAGTGTTTGTGTCAGCACTATTTTTCTATATAGCTTCATGGTCGTCTGTTTGTTATTTTGTTAGTTTGTGTATAGTGTTCGTTCGTGGTTTTCTCTCTTCTAATAAAATAAGCTGTATTTTTCACACGCTGCGCCTTGGTCCAATCTCTCACCGCAAGACGATCGTGACAGAATTACCCACCAACAAGGGATCAAGCAGCGTGTCAAGTGGCAACAGGAGCAAGGAATAAAGGATTCATGGACATGGGAGGAAATATTGGATGGTAAGGGACCTTGTGCACAACCGGGAGAATATCGCCTCCCTCGTGAAGAGCTGGAGGCAGCGAAAGCCGAGAGGATGAGGAGGCAGCACGGAGGCAAGGCTGGAAGCCCGCAAGTACAACCCAAACATTTCTTGGGGGGGGGGTTAAGAGGTCGTGGACCGAGGGCAGGTAGGAGACCTGCGCCCACTTCCCAGGCTAACCGTGGAGAGCGGGAGTACGGGCAGACACCGTGTTACGCAGTAGAGCGCACGGTGTCTCCTGTACGTGTTCATAGCCCGGTGCGGGTTATTCCACCTCCCCGCACTGGTAGGGCTAGATTGGGCATTGAGCCAGGTGCCATGAAGCCGGCTCAACGCGTCTGGTCTCCAGTGCGTCTCCTCGGGCCGGCATACATGGCACCAGCCTTACGCATGGTGTCCCCGGTTCGCCTACATAGCCCGGTGCGGGTTATTCCACCTCCCCGCACTGGTCGGGCGACGGGGAGCATTCAACCAGGTAAGGTTGGGCAGGCTCGGTGCTCAAGGGAGCCAGTACGCCTGCACGGTCCGGTATTTCCGGCGCCACCTCCTCGCCCCAGTCCAGTTCCACCAGTGCCTACACCACGCACCAGGCTTCCAGTGTGTCTCCAGAGCCCTGTTCCTCCTCCACGCACTCGCCCTATTGTGCATGTCTCCAGCCCGGTACCACCAATTCCGGCACCACGCACCAAGCCTCCTGTGCGTCTCCAGAGTCCTGTGCATCCTGTTGCTGCTCCCCGCACTAGCCCTGAGATGCGTGTCCCCAGCCCGGTACCACCAGTTCCGGCACCACGCACTAGGCCTAATGTGCGTCTCCAGGGTCCAGTATGCCCTGTTCCTTCTCCCCGCACTAGCCTTCAGGTGCGTGTCCCCAGCCCGGTACCACCAGTTCCGGCACCACGCACCAGGCCTACAGTGCGCCTCAGCCGGCCAGAGCTGCCCGTCTGCCAAGCATCGTCAGAGCTGCCCATCTGCCAAGCACCGTCTGAGTTGCCCGTCTGCCAAGCACCGTCTGAGCTGCCCGTCTGCCAAGCACCGTCTGAGCTGCCCGTCTGCCAAGCACCGTCTGAGCTGCCCGTCTGCCAAGCACCGTCTGAGCTGCCCGTCTGTCCCGAGCCGTCAGAGCCGCCCGTCTGTCCCGAGCCGTCAGAGCCGCCCGTCTGTCCCGAGCCGTCAGAGCCGCCCGTCTGTCCCGAGCCGTCAGAGCCGTCCGCCAGACGGGATCAGCCCGAGCCGTCCGCCAGACGGGATCAGCCCGAGCCGCCCGCCAGCCATGAGCAGCCAGAGTCGCCCGCCAGCCATGAGCAGCCAGAGTCGCCCGCCAGCCATGAGCAGCCAGAGTCGCCCGCCAGCCATGAGCAGCCAGAGTCGCCCGCCAGCCATGAGCAGCCAGAGTCGCCCGCCAGCCATGAGCAGCCAGAGTCGCCCGCCAGCCATGAGCAGCCAGAGTCGCCCGCCAGCCATGAGCAGCCAGAGTCGCCCGCCAGCCATGAGCAGCCAGAGTCGTCCGCCAGCCAGGATCCGCCAGAGCCGTCAGCCAGCCAGGATCCGCCAGAGCCGTCAGCCAGCCAGGATCCGCCAGAGCCGTCAGCCAGCCAGGATCCGCCAGAGCCGTCAGCCAGCCAGGATCCGACAGAGCCATCTGCCAGTCATGAGCTGCCCCTCAGTCCGGAGCTGCCCCTCAGTCCGGAGCTGCCCCTCAGTCCGGAGCTGCCCCTCAGTCCAGTGGCGCCCTCTGGGATGGTATTCAGTCCGGGACTCGCCGTTCCAGAGGCGCCACCAAAGCGGGTAGTGTCTATGGTGGAGGGGGGTCCACGTCCCGCACCCGAGCCGCCACCATAGGAAGGCCCACCCGGACCCTCCCCTTCTGTGTCAGGTTTTGCGGCCGGAGTCCGCACCTTTGGGGGGTGGTACTGTCACACCCTGGCCTTTGTTATATATATTTTCTTGATTAGTTTAGTTAGGTCAGGGTGTGACATGGGGGATGTTTGTGTGTTTTGTCTAGTTTAGGGTGTGTGTATTGTTTAGGGGGTTTTGTAGTATGTATGGGGTTGTGTTCAGTGTAGGTGTTTAGAAAAGTCTATGGTTGCCTGATTTGGTTCTCAATCAGAGACAGCTGGTTATTGTTGTCTCTGATTGGGAGCCATATTTAAGGCAGCCATAGGCTTTAGGTGTTTGTGGGTAATTGTCTATGTGTAGTGTTTGTGTCAGCACTATTTTTCTATATAGCTTCACGGTTGTCTGTTTGTTATTTTGTTAGTTTGTGTATAGTGTTCGTTCGTGGTTTTCTCTCTTCTAATAAAAGAAGATGTATTTTTCACACGCTGCGCCTTGGTCCAATCTCTCACCGCAAGACGATCGTGACATTAACCCTGATCTAGAACAATGATAGAATCTAAAGCTGATCTACAACAATGATAGGACCTAACCCTGATCTACAACAATGATAGAACCTAACCCTAATTTAGAACAATGATAGAATCTAAAGCTGATCTACAACAATGATAGGACCTAATTTTGGATTGCAACAATGATAGAATCTAAAGCTGATGATTTACAACAATGATACAACATAACACTGATCTAGAACAATAATAGAATCTAAAGCTGATCCAGAACAATGATTGAACCTAACCCTGATCTACAACAATCATAGAACCTAACCCTGATTTAGAACAACGATATAAACTAACCCAGATTTACAACAATGATAGAACCTAATACTGATCTAGAACAATGATAGAATCTAAAACTGATCTACAACAATGATAGAACCTAACCCTAATTTAGAACAATGATAGAATCTAAATCTGATCTACAACAATGATAGAATCTAACGCTGAACTTGAATGTTGGTAGAATGTAACACTTATCTATAATGTTGGTAGAACCTTTCACTGATTTAGAACATTGGTAGAATCTAACTGCTGATCTAGAACATTGTAAATGTTTTTAAACGCTCACATCCTCTATGTCACTGTCAATGCTCCTCATCTTCTTCTTCTGCTTAGCGTCCTCCTTCTTCTTCTTGTCCTTCTCAGGGATGACATCATCCAGGAAGCTCAGCTCGTGTTGAGAGAACATGTAGTCCATCGTCTTCCTCACCGCCACCAGGGCCAGGATCTGACACCACAGGAGACGTTAACACACACGCACGCACATAAACAGAACTACCAGAGGCCGGATCTGAAGCTAGCTGGTCATTACGATGAGGAGACTCACCATGACAGGGAAGATAATCGCGGCCACGGTGGACTTGAGGACCCAGAGCAGCGCCAGACACAGGATCTGGATGAAGGTAAACAGGTGGACCTTCCTCAGAGGAACATGGCGCAGGTACACAAGGTCAGGTTGGTGCTTAGCTGGCATCAGGAGCAGCTGGAGACGGTCCATGAACTAGAGAGAGAGAGAAAGATGGAGGGAAGGGTAGGGGGAGGAAGAGAGATGGAGGGGGAGGTGGGGGAAAGAGAGAAATAGAGGGTATGGGTGGAGAGAGAGAGATGAGAGAGAGATGGAGGGGAGGGGTGGAGAGAGAGTAATAGAGGGGATGGGTGGAGAGAGAGAGATGAGAGAGAGATGGAGGGGAGGGGTGGAGAGAGAGAGATGAGAGAGAGATGGAGGGGAGGGGTGGAGAGAGAGATGAAGGGGGAGGTGGGGGAGAGAGAGAGAAAGACACCCAAAGGCCTAGTCAGAAAGCTCCTATTACGTATTTTCAGTTTAGTCCATATTGTAAATCATTCTGTATAAGAGCCTCTGCTACATGTAACTAATCTAACTGTAAATGTGACATGCAGGCATTGGTTCCCTCAGGTCCTGATCAGCCAATACCTGTACTCCGTTAAGAGAGGCCACGCCCATGTAGAGGAACACGCCATACAGCACTGGCATGGGGATGAACTTGAAGACAAACAGAGTTTTTATTATTGTTTTACAGTCCACAGTGGTTAGTAGTCTACAGTACTGCCTATTGTCTACAGCCACCAGTCTACAGTCTACAGTAATCTAAAGTACATTCTACACTCTACACTAGTCTGCAGTACAGCATACAGTCTACAGTCTATGGTCTATAGTACAGCCTACAGTATTCTACAGTACACTATACTGTCTACATTCCATTGTCTACTGTAGTCTACAGTACATTTTACAGTCTGTGGTCTACAAAAGTATACAGTACAGCCACCAGTCTATAGTACATTCTACAGTCTAGTCTACAGTACATTCTACAGTCTACAGTACATTCTACATTCTACAGTCTACAGTACATTCTACAGCCTACAGTACATTCTACAGTCTAGTCTACAGTACATTCTACATTCTACAGTACATTCTACAATCTAAGGTCTACAGTACATTCTACAGTCTAGTCTACAGTACATTCTACATTATACAGTACATTCTACAATCTAAGGTCTACAGTACATTCTACAGTGTACAGTCTACAGTACATTCTACAGTCTACAGTACATTCTATAGTCTACAGTACATTCTACAGTCTACAGTACATTCTACAGTCTACAGTCTACAGCACATTATACAGTCTACAGTCTACAGTACATTCTACAGTCTAGTCTACAGTACATTCTACAGTCTACAGTACATTCTACAGTCTACAGTACATTCTACAGTCTACAGTACATTCTACAGCCTACAGTCTACAGTACATTCTACATTAGTCTACATTACAGTCTACAGTCTACAGTACTCAACAGTACAGCATACAGTCTCAAGTATATGGTCTATACTAGATTGAAATACAGCCTAGAGTATACAGGCAATAGTCTACAGTAGTCTACAGTACAGCCTAAACTCTACAGTAGTCTAGACTACAGCATACAGTCTACAGTCTACAGTATAGCCTACAGTCTACAGTCATCTAAAGTCTACAGTAGTCTACTGTACAGCCTACAGCCTACAGTAGTCTACAGTACAGCCTACAATCTAAAGTCTACAGTAGTCTACAGTACAGCCTACAATCTAAAGTCTACAGTAGTCTACTGTACAGCCTACAGCCTACAGTAGTCTACAGTACAGCCTACAATCTAAAGTCTACAGTAGTCTACAGTACAGCCTACAATCTAAAGTCTACAGTAGTCTACTGTACAGCCTACAGCCTACAGAAGTCTACAGTACAGCCTACAATCTAAAGTCTACAGTAGTCTACAGTACAGCCTACAATCTAAAGTCTACAGTAGTCTACTGTACAGCCTACAGCCTACAGTAGTCTACAGTACAGCCTACAATCTAAAGTCTACAGTAGTCTACTGTACAGCCTACAGCCTACAGTAGTCTACAGTACAGCCTACAATCTAAAGTCTACAGTAGTCTACAGTACAGCCTACAATCTAAAGTCTACAGTAGTCTAACGTCTACAGTATTCTACAGTAAATCTAAAGTAGACTACAGTACAGCCGACAGTAGTCAACAGTAGACTACAGTACAGCCTACAGTCTATAGTGGTCTACAGTACAGACTACAGTCTACATTCTATGGTCCAAAGTAGTTTACAGTACAGTCTACATTCTACAGTCTACAGTAGTCTAAAGTACAGCATACAGTGTACAGTCATCTACAGTACAACCCACAGTCTACAGTAGTCTGCAATACAGCCCACAGTCTACAGTATACAGTAGTCTACAGTACAGCCTACAGTCTACGGTCTACAGTAGTCTACATTACAGCCTACAGTCTACAGTAGTCTACAGTACAGCCTACAGTCTACGGTCTACAGTCGTCTACATTACAGCCCACAGTCTACAGTAGTCTACAGTACAGCCTACAGTCTACGGTCTACAGTCGTCTACATTACAGCCCACAGTCTACAGTAGTCTGCAATACAGCCCACAGCACACAGTCTACAGTAGTCTACAGTACAGCCTACAGTCTACGGTCTACAGTCGTCTACATTACAGCCTACAGTCTATAGTAGTCTACAGTACAGCCTACAGTCTATGGTCTACAGTCGTCTACATTATAGCCTACAGTCTACAGTAGTCTGCAATATAGCCCACAGCCCACAGTCTACAGTAGTCTACAGTACAGCCTACAGTCTACGGTCTACAGTCGTCTACATTACAGCCCACAGTCTACAGTAGTCTGCAATACAGCCCACAGCCCACAGTCTACAGTAGTCTACAGTACAGCCTACAGTCTACGGTCTACAGTCGTCTACATTACAGCCTACAGTCTACAGTAGTCTACAGTACAGCCTACAGTCTATGGTCTACAGTCGTCTACATTACAGCCTACAGTCTACAGTAGTCTACAGTACAGCCTACAGTCTATGGTCTACAGTCGTCTACATTACAGTCTACAGTCTACAGTAGTCTGCAATACAGCCCACAGCCCACAGTCTACAGTAGTCTACAGTACAGCCTACAGTCTACGGTCTACAGTCGTCTACATTACAGCCTACAGTCTACAGCGTCCAGTAGGTAGGTACATACCTTGAGGATGGGAGACATAAAGACAGACAGCCCCGTCAGAATGAACACACACATACCAGTGACTCTCTGCTCCCTAGGGAAAACATACACAAAGCTTGGTTATACAAACACACACACACACACCAGTGACTCTCTGCTCCCTAGGGAAAACATACACAAAGCTTGGTTACACACACACACACACACACACACACACACACACACCAGTGACTCTCTGCTCCCTAGGGAAAACATACACAAAGCTTGGTTACACACACACACACACACACACACACACACACACACACACACACACACACACACACACACACACACACACACACACACACACACACACACACACACACACACACACACACACACACACACACACACACACACACACACACACACACACACACACACACACACACACACACAGTAACCAATAGAGATTTCATCTATATTTTTCGTAGCTGTCGATTTACCACCCAAAAATACATGCCGGCACTAAGACCGCACTCAACGGTCTTAGGGCCATAAGGAGACAAGAAAATGCTCACCCAGAGGCCGCCTTAATGCAGGACAACTGAAATCCGTTTTACCTCATTTCTACCTGCATGTCACCTTTGTAGCTAGAGGGGAAAAAACACTAGACCACCTTTCCACACACAGAGACGCATACAAACCTCTCCCTCGCACTCCATCTGGCAAATCAAGCATACCACCTTAGTCCCTGTGCACAAGAACACCAAAGTAACCTGTCTTAATGACTACTGCCCGTAGCACTCACATCTGTAGACATGAAATGCATTGATAGGCTGGTCATGGCTCACATCAACACCATCGTCCCAGACAGCCTGGACCCACTCCAATCCCCATACCACCCCTAGAGATCCACAGATGATGCAAACTCTACTGCACGCCACATTGCTGTCACCCACCTGGACAAAAGGACAATCTGTGTGATAACGTTGTTCATTGACTACAGCTCAGCATTTAACACCCTAGTGCCCTCCAAACTCATCTCTAAGCTAAGGACCCTGGGATTAAACACCTACCTCTGTAACTGGATCCTAGACTTCCTGATGGGCCGGCCCCAGGTGGTGAGGGTAGGTAACAACATATCCTCCATGCTGACCCCCCACCCCTGCTTAGTCCCCTCCTGTATTCCCTGTTCACCCACGACTGCTTGGCAGCGCACGATTCCAACACCATCATTAAGTTTTGCAGACGACAGGGAGAAGGTCAGAGACCTGGCAGTGTGGTGCCAGGATAACAACCTCTCCCTTAACGTCAGCAAGCTAAAGGAGTTGATCGTAGACTACAGGAAAAAGGATGGCCAAGCACGCCCCAATCCACATCGATGGGCTGTAGTGGTGCAGAGCTTCAAGTTCCTCTGTGTCCACATCACTAAGGAACTATCATAGTCCAAAAACACCAACACAGTCATGAAGAGGGCACAACAATGCCCCTTCCCCCTCAGGAGGATGTAAAGACTTGGCGTCTACAGCTGCACCATTCAGAGCATCTTGACCAGTTGCGTCACCGCCTGGTATGGCACCTGCTCGGCATCCGACCGTAAGGCGCTACAGAGGATGGTGCGCACGGCCCAGTACATCACTGGGCCAAGCTTCCTTACATCCAGGACCTATATACTGGGCAGTGTCAGAGGAAGGCCCTAAAGTCTCTCAAAGACTAGAGCCACCTAAGTCATAGACTGTTCTTTCTGCTACCGCAAACCAAGAGGTACCGAAGCACTACGTCTGCAACCAACAGGACCCTGAACAGCTTCTACCCCCAAGGATGATAAATAGTTAACCAATAGCTACCTGGAATATCTGCATTGACACTTTATGCACTAACTATTTGAATTAACACTGCTGTTACCGTTTATTATCTGTCCTGTTGTCTAGTCACTTTACACCTACCTATATGTACATATCTACCTCAAGTACCTAGTACCGTTGCACATTGACACAGTACTAGTCTACACCTGTTGTATACGACTCGTGTGACAAATCAAAATTGATTTGATATAGTAAATGCTATGAGGTGGAGATCTTATGCGTCATCATGCTCACCTCACTCCCAGGAACTTGGGCATTTCTCCAGGGGCGGATGTCTCTGTCTCCATCTTCAGACTGTCTATGTGAGCGATTGAGATGACCGTTGCCGCCACGTACCATGGCAACCCCATGAAGGAACACACAATCATCAGAACCGCAACCCAGAACAGGTCCAGGTGGTAGCCGGCGCCTTTCTGTTAGAGGACAGCAGACGTTAAAAAACACACAGAGGCCCTGTGATGTCCTACCTTCAGACTATTGAGACCCTGTCCTACCTTCAGACTACTGAGACCCTGTCCTGTCCTACCTTCAGACTACTGAGACCCTGTCCTGTCCTACCTTCAGACTACTGAGACCCTGTCCTGTCCTACCTTCAGACTACTGAGACCCTGTCCTACCTTCAGACTACTGAGACCCTGTCCTGTCCTACCTTCAGACTATTGAGACCCTGTCCTACCTTCAGACTATTGAGACCCTGTCCTGTCCTACCTTCAGACTATTGAGACCCTGTCCTGTCCTACCTTCAGACTGTTGAGACCCTGTCCTGTCCTACCTTCAGACTACTGAGACCCTGTCCTACCTTCAGACTACCGAGACCCTGTCCTACCTTCAGACTATTGAGACCCTGTCCTACCTTCAGACTACTGAGACCCTGTCCTACCTTCAGACTACTGAGACCCTGCCCTACCTTCAGACTATTGAGACCCTGTCCTGTCCTACCTTCAGACTGTTGAGACCCTGTCCTGTCCTACCTTCAGACTGTTGAGACCCTGTCCTGTCCTACCTTCAGACTGTTGAGACCCTGTCCTGTCCTACCTTCAGACTATTGAGACCCTGTCCTGTCCTACCTTCAGACTACTGAGACCCTGTCCTACCTTCAGACTACTGAGAACCTGTCCTGTCCTACCTTCAGACTACTGAGACCCTGTCCTGTCCTACCTTCAGACTACTGAGACCCTGTCCTGTCCTACCTTCAGACTATTGAGACCCTGTCCTGTCCTACCTTCAGACTACTGAGACCCTGTCCTACCTTCAGACTACTGAGAACCTGTCCTGTCCTACCTTCAGACTACTGAGACCCTGTCCTGTCCTACCTTCAGACTACTGAGACCCTGTCCTGTCCTACCTTCAGACTACTGAGACCCTGTCCTGTCCTACCTTCAGACTACTGAGACCTTGTCCTGTCCTACCTTCAGACTATTGAGACCCTGTCCTGTCCTACCTTCAGACTACTGAGACCCTGTCCTACCTTCAGACTATTGAGACCCTGTCCTACCTTCAGACTACTGAGACCCTGTCCTGTCCTACCTTCAGACTACTGAGACCCTGTCCTACCTTCAGACTATTGAGACCCTGTTCTACCTTCAGACTACTGAGACCCTGTCCTGTCCTACCTTCAGACTACTGAGACCCTGTCCTGTCCTACCTTCAGACTACTGAGACCCTGTCCTACCTTCAGACTATTGAGAACCTGTCCTGTCCTACCTTCAGACTATTGAGACCCTGTCCTGTCCTACCTTCAGACTACTGAGATCCTGTCCTACCTTCAGACTACTGAGACCCTGTCCTACCTTCAGACTATTGAGACCCTGTCCTACCTTCAGACTACTGAGACCCTGTCCTGTCCTACCTTCAGACTATTGAGACCCTGTCCTGTCCTACCTTCAGACTACTGAGACCCTGTCCTACCTTCAGACTATTGAGACCCTGTCCTACCTTCAGACTATTGAGACCCTGTCCTGTTCTACCTTCAGACTATTGAGACCCTGTCCTACCTTCAGACTATTGAGACCCTGTCCTACCTTCAGACTACTGAAAACCTGCCCTGTCCTACTTTCAGACAATTGAGATCCTGTCCTTCCTTCAGACTACTGAAAACCTGCCCTGTCCAACCTTCAGCATGTGCTCCTTCCTGTTGACGATGACAGCGGTGATCTGCTGGTCCATGAAGAGTAGGATGGTGACCAGCAGGGCAGGCAGTGCTGACACCACGTACACCCACCAAGGATTGCCTCCGAACGGGGGAACAAACCAGCCACGGTTGGGGCTCGTTGGCTGGAGGGGGAGGAACAGAGAGCAGGGCTTTCAAAAACACACATCGACAAGTAACAACACACAGACAAGTAACAACACACATAGTCAAGTAATATAACACAGACAAGTGATAACACACAGTCAAGTAATATAACACAGACAAGTGATAACACACAGACAAGTAATAACACACAGACAAGTAATAACACACAGACAAGTAATAACACACAGACAAGTAATAACACACAGACAAGTGATAACACACAGACAAGTAATAACACATAGTCAAGTAATATAACACAGACAAGTGATAACACACAGACAAGTAATAACACACAGACAAGTAATAACACACAGACAAGTAATAACACACAGACAAGTAATAACACACAGACAAGTAATAACACACAGACAAGTAATAACACACAGACAAGTAATAACACACAGACAAGTAATAACACACAGACAAGTAATAACACACAGACAAGTAATAACACAGACAAGTAATAACACAGACAAGTAATAACACACAGACAAGTAATAACACACAGACAAGTAATAACACACAGACAAGTAATAACACATAGACAAGTAATAACACACAGACAAGTAATAACACACAGACAAGTAATAACACATAGACAAGTAATAACACATAGACAAGTAATAACACAGACAAGTAATAACACATAGACAAGTAATAACACACAAACAAGTAATAACACACAGACAAGTAATAACACACAGACAAGTAATAACACAGACAAGTAATAACACACAGACAAGTAATAACACACAGACAAGTAATATAACACAGACAAGTAATATAACACAGACAAGTAATAACACACAGACAAGTAATAACACACAGACAAGTAATAACACACAGACAAGTAATAACACACAGACAAGTAATAACACACAGACAAGTAATAACACACAGACAAGTAATAACACACAGACAAGTAATAACACACAGACAAGTGATAACACACAGACAAGTAATAACACACAGACAAGTGATAACACACAGACAAGTAAGAAGTCGAGTCACTCCAGGTGTCCTGTTTGATTGAAGCGCATGTCGAGAAGGCATGCTACATTTGGTTTTAATGCTGTATTGAACACAGATCATCCCGTCTTCAATTTTATCGATTATTAACGTTAAAAAATACCTAAAGTTGTATTACAAAGTAGTTTGATATTTTTTGGCAAAGTTTACAGGTAACCTTTGAGATATTTTGTCGTCACGTTTGAGCAAGTTGGAACCTGTGTTTTTCTGGATCAAACGCGCCAAATAAATGGACATTTTGGATATATATCGACGGAATTAATCGAACAAAAGGACCATTTGTGATGTTTATGGGACATATTGGAGTGCCAACAACAGAAGCTCGTCAAAGGTAAGGCATGAATTATATTTGTATTTCTGTGTTTTGTGTCGCGTCTGCAGGCTTGAAATATGCTTCTCTCTTTGTTTACAATGTTGCTATACTCAGATAATAGTATCGTATGCTTTCACCGAAAAGCCTATTTGAATTCTGACATGTTGGCTGGATTCACAACCAGTTTAGCTTTAATTTGGTATCTTTCATCTGTTATTTAATGAAAGTTTGATTTTATAGTAATTTTCATAGTAATTATTTTGAATTTGGTGCTCTGCATTTTCTCAGGCTTTTTGCCAGGTGAGACAGTAGCGTTCCGCCTAAACTCAGATTTTGGATATAAATATGAACTTTACCGAACAAAAATACATGTATTGTGTAAGATGGAGTCCTATGAGTGTCATCTGATGAAGATCATCAAAGGTTAGTGATTAATATTATCTCTATTTCCGCTTTTTGTTATTTCTCTCTCTAGCTGAAAAAATGGCTGTCTTTTTCTGTGACATGGCTCATACCTAAAATAATCGTTTGGTGTGCTTTCGTCGTAAACCCTTTTTTAAATCGGACACTTTGGCTGGATTTACAACAAGTGTAGCTTTAATATGGTGTAAAATACTTGTATGTTTGAGGAATAAAAATTATGGGATTTCTGTTTTGAATTTGGCGCCCTGCAGTTTCACTGGCTGTTGACGAGGTGGGACGCTACCGTCCCACAAACCCTAGAGAAGTTAAGAGCCCGTAAAAAGGCAGTCATCTCCTCCGCCGCCTTTTATTCATTTTTGCCCATTGTGATGTTACAACCTTGTTTTTATTGATTAAATAGTTTTTTCCCCCTCATCAATGTTCACACAATATCCCATAATGACGGGGCAAAAACATATCACATTTACATAAATATTCAGACACTTTACTCAGTACTTTGTTGAAGCACCTTTGGCAGCAATTACATGTTTGAGTCTTCTTGGGTATGACCCCAAAAGCTTGGCATATCTGTATTTGGGGAGTTTCTCACATTGTTCCCTGCAGATCCTTTCAAGCTCTGTCAGATAGGATGGGGAGCGTCAATGCACAGCTATTTTCAGGTGTCTCCAGAGATGTTTGATCGGGTTCAAGTCAGGGATCTGGCTGGACCACTCAAGGATATTCAGAGACTTGTCCCGAAGCCACTCCTGCGTTGTCTAGACTGTGTGCTTCGGGTATTCAGAGATAAATATCTTCCGAGTTCGTACTGCTAGGTGACCTAAAGTGGGATATGCTTAACAACCCGGCAGTCCTACCATCTAAACTAGATGCCCTCAATCTCACACAAATTAAGGAAGGAACCCACCAGGTACAACTCTAAACTTGCCCTCCAAATACAGCTCTGCTGTTTTCAATCAGGATCTCACCGATCACTGCCTCATTGCCTGCATCCGCTATTGGTCCGCGGTCAAACGACCACCCCTCATCACTGTCAAACGCTCCCGAAAACACTTCTGCGAGCAGGCCTTTCTAATTGACCTGGCCCAGGTATCCTGGAAGGATATATACCTCATTCCGTCAGTCGAGGATGCCTGGTCGTTCTTTAAAATAAATTTCCTCACCATCCTAAATAAGCATGCCCCTTTCAAAAAATGTAGAACTAAGAACAGATTTAGTCTTTGGTTCACTCCAGACCTGACTGCCCTCGACCAGCACAAAAACATCCTGTGGTGTACTGCACTAGCATCGAATAGTCCCAGCGATATCCAACTTTTCAGGGAAGTCAGGAACCAATACATGCAGTCAGTCAGGAAAGCAAAGGCTAGCTTTTTCAAACAGAAATTTGCATCCTGTAGCTCTAACTCCAAAACGTTTTAGGACACTGTGAAGTCCATGGAGAATAAGAGCACCTCCTCCCAACTGCACACTGCACTGAGGCTAGGAAACACTGTCACCACCGATAAATCCACTCTGTCTGCCGTATTCTCTCACTTTGCTCTTGTTTCCTTATTAGGATGTCGGTGGGCGGAGCCGGGAGGGTCGTCAGCGACATGGGAAACACCTGGGCCCAGCATAAATAGACCTCTTCCACATTCATTTGGGGACTCTCTCCATGCAGACACACTATTGTTTATTTGTATATAGGTTACCTTAGTTAATAAATATATTTTGTCATTCCTTTTCTCCACGTTGTCTCCCTTCTTGTTACGGGCTTCGAGACCGTTCGTGACACTCCCATCTGCCCACTGCACTGAGGCTAGGTAACACCGTCACCACCGATAAATCCAAGATATTCGAGAATTTCAATAAGCATTTCTCTACAGCTGGCCATGCTTCCTCCTGGTTACCCCAAACCCGGCCAACAGCTCCGCACCCTCCACAGCTACTTGCCCAAGCCTCCCCAGCTTCTCCTTCACCCAAATCCAGAAAGCAGATGTTCTGAAAGAGCTGCACAACCTGTACCCGTACAAATCAGCTGGGCTAGACAATCTGGACCCTCTCATTCTATAATGATCCGCCGCAAATGTTGCAACCCCTATTACCAGTCTGTTCAACTGGTAATGAGGGGTGACACTCTAGACCCAAACTGTTATAGACCTATATCCATCCTGCCCTGCCTCTCTCCAAGGTCTTCGAAAGCCAAGTTAATAAACAGATCACTGACCATTTCGAATCCCACCGTACCTTCTCCGCTGTGCAATCCGGTTTCCGAGCTGGTCACGGGTGCACCTCAGCCACGCTCAAGGTACTAAATGATGTCATAACCACCATCGATAAAAGACAGTACTGTGCAGCCGTCTTCATCAACCTGGCCAAGGCTTTCGACTCTGTCAATCACCACATTCTTATCGGCAGAGTCAACAGCCTTGGTTTCTCAAATGATTGCCACGCCTGGTTCACCAACTATTTCTCAGACAGATTTCAGTGTGTCAAATCGGTGGGCCTGTTGTCCGGACCTCTGGCAGTCTATGGGGGTACCACAGGGTTCAATTCTAGGGCCAACTCTTTTCTCTGTATATATCAACGATGTTGCTCTTGCTGTGGGTGATTCCATGATCCACCTCTACACAGACAACACCATTCTGTATACATCTGGCCCTTCTTTTGGACACTTAACTTCTTATGGGCAGGTGGGATGGTAGCGTCCCACCTGGCCAACATCCGGTGAAATTGCAGAGTGCGAAATTCAAACTACAGTATAATAAATATTTAACTTTCGTAAAATCACAAGTGTAATACATCAAAATAAAGCTTAACTTCTTGTTAATCCGGTGTCAGATTTCAAAAAGGCTTTACGGCGAAAACAAACCATGCGATTATCTGAGGACGATTATTTATTGTGTTATCGAGTGTACGCTTGTTTATTCCATGTGTAACTCTGTTGTTTGTGTCGAACTGCTTTGCTTTATCTTGGCCAGGTTGCAGTTGTAAATGAGAACTTGTTCTCAACTAGCCTACCTGGTTAAATAAAGGTTAAATAAAATAAAAAGGTTGGAAGGTTAACATTCGTCCCCAGTTTGAGGTCCTGAGCGCTCTGGAGCAGGTTTTCATCAAGGATCTCTCTGTACTTTGCTCCTTTCATCTTTCCCACGATCCTGACTAGTCTCCCAGTCCCTGCCACTGAAAATAATCCCCACAGCATGATGCTGCCACCACCATTTTTCACCGTAGGGATGGTGCCAGTATTCCTCTAGACGTGACGCTTGGCATTCAGGCCAAAGAGTTCAATCTTGGTTTCATCAGACCAGAAAATCTCGTTACTCATGATCTGAGAGTCTTTAGGTGCCTTTTGGCAAACTCAAAGCGGGCTGTCATGTGCCATTTACTAAGTGGCCTCCATCTGGTCACTCTACCATGAAGGCCTGATCGGTGGAGTGCTGCAGAGATGGCTGTCCTTCTGGAAGATTCTCCCATCTCCACAGAGGAACTCTGGAGGTCTGTCAGAGTGACTATCGGGTTCTTGGTCAACTCCCTGACCAAGGCCCTTCTCCCCCAATTGCTCAGTTTTGCCAGGCAGCCAGCTCTAGGAAGAGTCTTGGTGGTTCCAAACTTCTCCATTTAAGAAATATGGAGGGCAGTGTGTTCTTGGGGACCTTCGATGCTTCAATCCCCAGATCTGTGCCTCGACACAATTCTGTCTCGTAGCTCTACGGACAATTCCTTCGACATCATGGCTTGGTTTTTTCTCTGACGTGCACTATCAACTGTGGGACCTTATATAGACAGGTGTGTGCCTTTCCAAATAATGTCCAATCAATTGAATTTACCACAGGTGGACTCCAATCAGGTAACAACACAAAGACAAGTAACACACATTGACAGGTAACAACACGCCGCAACAGGTAACAACACACAGCAACAAGTAAAAACATACACATGTATATATACTGTATGTTTACCCAGACACACACACAAACACCATGCAATATTAGAAATTGTATCTAACGTACATTTAAAACAAATATGTGGCATATGAGTAATGTAGATATGCATCTGAAATTAGCCGTACCTTGAACTCAGTTGGGACTATGAGCTTGGGAGTGTTCACTCCTACTAGCATGTCCACACCGCAGAAGATCAGGATGGCCAAAATAATGGCAAAGTCACTGATTAGTTTCCTCACCTACACAGAGAGAAACACACATGTAACCAAGCACAGATTATGGTTACAAACATTACCTACACAGAGATATACATGTACAATGACATTCACAATATCAGGGGTAGGTGTGTACAGTAGGGGTAGGGTTAAGTGTGTACAGTAGGGGTAGGGGTAGGGGTGTACAGTAGGGTTAGGGGTAGGTGTGTGCAATAGAGTTAGGGGTAGGTGTGTGCAATAGGGTTAGGGGTAGGTGTGTACAGTAGGGTTAGGGGTAGGGGTGTACAGTAGGGTTAGGGTAAGGTGTGTACAGTAGGGGTAGGGTTAGGTGTGTACAATAGGGTTAGGGTTAGGTTAAGGGTTAAGTACTGACCCATGTAGGGAAGAAAGGACTGGTCTTGAACTTCTTCAGCATCATGGAGGTAGTGTAGGTTCCCAGGAAAAGGATGAAGGAGATCAGAGTGATGTCAGGAACATATTTACATGCCTTCCCCACCAGCTCTCCTCCATACTTCAGACAATCCTTCTTAGACAGGGACGACCACGTGGCATTCAGAGGCTGCGGACACACAAACAGGGATTCAGAGAATGCAGAGACAAAACAATATGACTTAGAGGCTGTAGAGACAAAACTATTCAGAGAATGGAGAGACAAAACAATATGACTTAGAGGCTGTAGAGACAAAACTATTCAGAGGATGTAGAGACAAAACAATATGACTTAGAGGCTGAAAAGACAAAACTATTCAGAGAATGCAGAGACAAAACAATATGACTTAGAGGCTGAAAAGACAAAACTATTTGAGAGTATGTAGAGACAAGACAATATGACCTAGAAGATGTAGAGATAAAACAATATATCTTACAGTTTGTAGAGGCAAAACAATATGAGACTATATGACTTAGAGGCTATAAAGACATAACTACAGTGGGGAGAACAAGTATTTGATACACTGCCGATTTTGCAGGTTTTCCTACTTACAAAGCATGTAGAGGTCTGTAATTTTTATCATAGGTACACTTCAACTGTGAGAGACGGAATCTAAAACAAAAATCCAGAAAATCACATTGTATGATTTTTAAGTAATTAATTAGCATTTTATTGCATGACATAAGTATTTGATACATCAGAAAAGCAGAACTTAATATTTGGTACAGAAACCTTTGTTTGCAATTACAGAGATCATACGTTTCCTGTAGTTCTTGACCAGGTTTGTACACACTGCAGCAGGGATTTTGGCCCACTCCTCCTCCATACAGACCTTCTCCAGATCCTTCAGGTTTCGGGGCTGTCGCTGGGCAATACGGACTTTCAGCTCCCTCCAAAGATTTTCTATTGGGTTCAGGTTTGGAGACTGGCTAGGCCACTCCAGGACCTTGAGATGCTTCTTACGGAGCCACTCCTTAGTTGCCCTGGCTGTGTGTTTCGGGTCGTTGTCATGCTGGAAGACCCAGCCATGACCCATCTTCAATGCTCTTACTTAGGGAAGGAGGTTGTTGGCCAAGATCTCGCGATACATGGCCCCATCCATCCTCCCCTCAATACGATGCAGTCGTCCTGTCCCCTTTGCAGAAAAGCATCCCCAAAGAATGATGTTTCCACCTCCATGCTTCACGGTTGGGATGGTGTTCTTGGGGTTGTACTCATCCTTCTTCTTCCTCCAAACACGGCGAGTGGAGTTTAGACCAAAAAGCTCTATTTTTGTCTCATCAGACCACATGACCTTCTCCCATTCCTCCTCTGGATAATCCAGATGGTCATTGGCAAACTTCAGACGGTCCTGGACACGCGCTGGCTTGAGCAGAGGGACCTTGCGTGCACTGCAGGATTTTAATCCATGACGGCGTAGTGTGTTACTATTGGTTTTCTTTGAGACTGTGGTCCCAGCTCTCTTCAGGTCATTGACCAGGTCCTCCCGTGTAGTTCTGGGCTGATCCCTCACCTTCCTCATGATCATTGATGCCCCACGAGGTGAGATCTTGCATGGAGCCCCAGACCGAGGGTGATTGACCGTCATCTTGAACTTCTTCCATTTTCTAATAATTGCGCCAACAGTTGTTGCCTTCTCACCAAGCTGCTTGCCTATTGTCCTGTAGCCCATCCCAGCCTTGTGCAGGTCTACAATTTGATCCCTGATGTCCTTACACAGCTCTCTGGTCTTGGCCATTGTGGAGAGGTTGGAGTCTGTTTGATTGAGTGTGTGGACAGGTGTCTTTTATACAGGTAACGAGTTCAAACAGGTGCAGTTAATACAGGTAATGAGTGGAGAACAGGAGGGCTTCTTAAAGAAAAACGAACAGGTCTGTGAGAGCCGGAATTCTTACTGGTTGGTAGGTGATCAAATACTTATGTCATGCAATAAAATGCAAATGAATTACTTAAAAATCATACAATGTGATTTTCTGGATTTTTGTTTTAGATTCCGTCTCTCACAGTTGAAGTGTACCTATGATAAAAATTACAGACCTCTACATGCTTTGTAAGTAGGAAAACCTGCAAAATCGGCAGTGTATCAAATACTTGTTCTCCCCACTGTATGTGGCTTAGAGACTGTAGATATAAATCAAAATGACAGAGGATGCAGAGACAAAACAATATGAGAGACTGTAGAGACAAAACAATATGAGAGGCTGTAGAAACAAAACAATATGAGAGGCTGTAGGGACAAAACAATATGAGAGACTGTAGAGACAAAACAATATGAGAGACTGTAGAGACAAAACAATATGAGAGGCTGTAGAAACAAAACAATATGAGAGACTGTAGGGACAAAACAATATGAGAGGCTGTAGAAACAAAACAATATGAGAGGCTGTAGGGACAAAACAATATGAGAGACTGTAGGGACAAAACAATATGAGAGACTGTAGAGACAAAACAATATGAGAGGCTGTAGAGACAAAACATTATGAGAGACTGTAGAGACAAAACAATATGAGAGGCTGTAGGGACAAAACAATATGAGAGGCTGTAGGGACAAAACAATATGAGAGGCTGTAGAGACAAAACAATATGGGACGATGACGAGACAAAACAAAATGGCTTAGAGACTGAAGATATAAATCAATATGACTTAGAGGATGTAGAATCAAAACAATTTGAGAGGCTGTAGGGACAAAACAATATGAGAGGCTGTAGAGACAAAACAATATGAGAGACTGTAGAGACAAAACAATATGAGAGGCTGTAGAGACAAAACAATATGGGACGATGACGAGACAAAACAAAATGGCTTAGAGACTGAAGATATAAATCAATATGACTTAGAGGATGTAGAATCAAAACAATATGAGAGGCTGTAGGGACAAAACAATATGAGAGGCTGTAGGGACAAAACAATATGAGAGACTGTAGAGACAAAACAATATGAGAGACTGTAGAAACAAAACAATATGAGAGGCTGTAGAAACAAAACAATATGAGAGGCTGTAGGGACAAAACAATATGAGAGGCTGTAGAGACAAAACAATATGAGAGGCTGTAGAGACAAAACAATATGAGAGGCTGTAGGGACAAAACAATATGAGAGACTGTAGAAACAAAACAATATGAGAGGCTGTAGAAACAAAACAATATGAGAGGCTGAAGAAACAAAACAATATGAGGCTGTAGGGACAAAACAATATGAGAGGCTGTAGAAACAAAACAATATGAGAGGCTGTAGAAACAAAACAATATGAGAGGCTGTAGAAACAAAACAATATGAGAGGCTGTAGAAACAAAACAATATGAGAGGCTGTAGAAACAAAACAATATGAGCCTGTAGGGACAAAACAATATGAGAGGCTGTAGAAACAAAACAATATGAGAGGCTGTAGGGACAAAACAATATGAGAGGCTGTAGAAACAAAACAATATGAGAGGCTGTAGAAACAAAACAATATGAGAGGCTGTAGAAACAAAACAATATGAGAGGCTGTAGAAACAAAACAATATGAGCCTGTAGGGACAAAACAATATGAGAGGCTGTAGAAACAAAACAATATGAGCCTGTAGGGACAAAACAATATGAGAGGCTGTAGAGACAAAACAATATGAGAGACTGTAGAGACAAAACAATATGAGAGGCTGTAGAAACAAAACAATATGAGCCTGTAGGGACAAAACAATATGAGAGGCTGTAGAAACAAAACAATATGAGGCTGTAGGGACAAAACAATATGAGAGGCTGTAGAAACAAAACAATATGAGCCTGTAGGGACAAAACAATATGAGAGGCTGTAGAAACAAAACAATATGAGAGACTGTAGGGACAAAACAATATGAGCCTGTAGGGACAAAACAATATGAGAGACTGTAGAGACAAAACAATATGAGCCTGTAGGGACAAAACAATATGAGAGGCTGTAGAGACAAAACAATATGAGAGACTGTAGAAACAAAACAATATGAGAGGCTGTAGAAACAAAACAATATGAGCCTGTAGGGACAAAACAATATGAGAGACTGTAGAGACAAAACAATATGAGCCTGTAGGGACAAAACAATATGAGAGGCTGTAGAAACAAAACAATATGAGAGGCTGTAGGGACAAAACAATATGAGAGGCTGTAGGGACAAAACAATATGAGAGACTGTAGAGACAAAACAATATGAGAGACTGTAGAAACAAAACAATATGAGAGGCTGTAGAAACAAAACAATATGAGCCTGTAGGGACAAAACAATATGAGAGGCTGTAGAGACAAAACAATATGAGAGGCTGTAGAAACAAAACAATATGAGGCTGTAGGGACAAAACAATATGAGAGACTGTAGGGACAAAACAATATGAGAGGCTGTAGAGACAAAACAATATGAGAGACTGTAGAGACAAAACAATATGAGAGGCTGTAGAGACAAAACAATATGAGAGGCTGTAGAGACAAAACAATATGAGAGACTGTAGAGACAAAACAATATGAGAGGCTGTAGAGACAAAACAATATGAGAGGCTGTAGAGACAAAACAATATGAGAGACCGTAGGGACAAAACTAAATGAGAGGCTGTAGAGACAAAACAATATGAGAGGCTGTAGAGACAAAACAAAATGAGAGGCTGTAGAGACAAAACAATATGAGAGGCTGTAGAAACAAAACAATATGAGAGACTGTAGGGACAAAACAATATGAGAGACTGTAGGGACAAAACAATATGAGAGGCTGTAGAGACAAAACAATATGAGAGACTGTAGAAACAAAACAATATGAGCCTGTAGGGACAAAACAATATGAGAGGCTGTAGAAACAAAACAATATGAGCCTGTAGGGACAAAACAATATGAGAGGCTGTAGAAACAAAACAATATGAGGCTGTAGGGACAAAACAATATGAGAGGCTGTAGAAACAAAACAATATGAGAGGCTGTAGGGACAAAACAATATGAGAGACTGTAGAAACAAAACAATATGAGAGGCTGTAGAAACAAAACAATATGAGAGGCTGTAGGGACAAAACAATATGAGAGGCTGTAGGGACAAAACAATATGAGAGGCTGTAGAGACAAAACAATATGAGGCTGTAGAAACAAAACAATATGAGCCTGTAGGGACAAAACAATATGAGAGACTGTAGAGACAAAACAATATGAGCCAGTAGGGACAAAACAATATGAGAGACTGTAGAGACAAAACAATATGAGCCTGTAGGGACAAAACAATATGAGAGACTGTAGAGACAAAACAATATGAGCCTGTAGGGACAAAACAATATGAGAGGCTGTAGAAACAAAACAATATGAGGCTGTAGGGACAAAACAATATGAGAGGCTGTAGAAACAAAACAATATGAGCTTGTAGGGACAAAACAATATGAGAGGCTGTAGAAACAAAACAATATGAGAGGCTGTAGGGACAAAACAATATGAGAGGCTGTAGAGACAAAACAATATGAGAGACTGTAGAAACAAAACAATATGAGAGGCTGTAGAAACAAAACAATATGAGAGGCTGTAGAGACAAAACAATATGAGGCTGTAGGGACAAAACAATATGAGAGGCTGTAGAGACAAAACAATATGAGAGGCTGTAGAGACAAAACAATATGAAAGACCGTAGGGACAAAACAATATGAGAGACTGTAGGGACAAAACAATATGAGAGGCTGTAGAGACAAAACAATATGAGAGACTGTAGAGACAAAACAATATGAGAGGCTGTAGAAACGAAACAATATGAGGCTGTAGGGACAAAACAATATGAGAGGCTGTAGAGACAAAACAATATGAGAGACCGTAGGGACAAAACTAAATGAGAGACTGTAGAAACAAAACAATATGAGAGGCTGTAGAGACAAAACAATATGAGAGGCTGTAGAAACAAAACAATATGAGAGACTGTAGGGACAAAACAATATGAGAGACTGTAGGGACAAAACAATATGAGAGGCTGTAGAGACAAAACAATATGAGAGGCTGTAGAGACAAAACAATATGAGAGACTGTAGAGACAAAACAATATGAGAGACTGTAGGGACAAAACAATATGAGAGGCTGTAGAGACAAAACAATATGAGAGGCTGTAGAGACAAAACAATATGAGAGACAAAACAATATGAGAGGCTGTAGAGACAAAACAAAATGAGAGGCTGTAGGGACAAAACAATATGAGAGGCTGTAGAGACAAAACAATATGAGAGGCTGTAGGGACAAAACAATTTGAGAGGCTGTAGAGACAAAACAATATGAGAGACTGTAGAAACAAAACAATATGAGAGACTGTAGAAACAAAACAATTTGAGAGGCTGTAGAAACAAAACAATATGAGAGACTGTAGGGACAAAACAATATGAGAGACTGTAGGGACAAAACAATATGAGAGGCTGTAGAGACAAAACAATATGAGAGACCGTAGGGACAAAACTAAATGAGAGGCTGTAGAGACAAAACAATATGAGAGGCTGTAGAGACAAAACAATATGAGAGGCTGTAGAAACAAAACAATATGAGATACTGTAGGGACAAAACAATATGAGAGACTGTAGGGACAAAACAATATGAGAGGCTGTAGAGACAAAACAATATGAGAGACTGTAGAAACAAAACAATATGAGAGACTGTAGAAACAAAACAATATGAGGCTGTAGGGACAAAACAATATGAGAGGCTGTAGAAACAAAACAATATGAGCCTGTAGGGACAAAACAATATGAGAGGCTGTAGGGACAAAACAATATGAGAGGCTGTAGAGACAAAACAATATGAGAGACTGTAGAAACAAAACAATATGAGAGGCTGTAGAAACAAAACAATATGAGCCTGTAGGGACAAAACAATATGAGAGGCTGTAGAAACAAAACAATATGAGGATGTAGAGACAAAACAATATGAGAGACTGTAGAAACAAAACAATATGAGAGGCTGTAGAAACAAAACAATATGAGGCTGTAGAGACAAAACAATATGAGAGGCTGTAGAAACAAAACAATATGAGGCTGTAGGGACAAAACAATATGAGAGGCTGTAGAGACAAAACAATATGAGAGACCGTAGGGACAAAACAATATGAGAGACTGTAGGGACAAAACAATATGAGAGGCTGTAGAGACAAAACAATATGAGAGACCGTAGGGACAAAACTAAATGAGAGGCTGTAGAGACAAAACAATATGAGAGGCTGTAGAGACAAAACAATATGAGAGGCTGTAGAAACAAAACAATATGAGAGACTGTAGGGACAAAACAATATGAGAGACTGTAGGGACAAAACAATATGAGAGGCTGTAGAGACAAAACAATATGAGAGGCTGTAGAGACAAAACAATATGAGAGGCTGTAGAGACAAAACAATATGAGAGACTGTAGAGACAAAACAATATGAGAGACTGTAGAGACAAAACAATATGAGAGACTGTAGGGACAAAACAATATGAGAGGCTGTAGAGACAAAACAATATGAGAGACTGTAGGGACAAAACAATATGAGAGGCTGTAGAGACAAAACAATATGAGAGACTGTAGAAACAAAACAATATGAGAGACTGTAGAAACAAAACAATTTGAGAGGCTGTAGAAACAAAACAATATGAGAGACTGTAGGGACAAAACAATATGAGAGACTGTAGGGACAAAACAATATGAGAGGCTGTAGAGACAAAACAAAATGCCCCTTTCGACGTATTATTTGGTCCCCTTGTTCTGTTTATGAGTTTGGGGTTAGGGGTTTGGGTTTGGGGGACTTACTAGATCAGTGTTGTTGAAGTACCAGACAGCAGTGCTCTCAGCATCCAGAGGATCTCCAAACACCTCCGTACTGTTTTCTGGAGGACATCAAGAGAACAAATCAGTCTCAGAAATAATCTAGATGTTAAGACATTAATTTTACTTCAAGAGTTAAAGGCCATGACCAAGAGAAGCGACCAACCTGGCACCCCACCATGACCCCTGCAACAGCAGCCAACCTGGCATCCCACCATGACCCCTGCAACAGCAGCCAACCTGGCATCCCACCATGACCCCTTCAACAGCAGCCAACCTGGCATCCCACCATGACCCCTTCAACAGCAGCCAACCTGGCATCCCACCATCAAATCAAATGTATTTATAAAGCCCTTCTTACATCAGCTGATGTATCAAAGTGCTGTACAGAAACCCAGCCTAAAACCCCAAGCAATGCAGGTGTAGAAGCACAATGACCCCTGCAACAGCAACCAACCTGGCATCCCACCATGCCCCCTGCAACAGCAACCAACCTGGCATCCCACCATGACCCCTTCAACAGCAACCAACCTGGCATCCCACCATGCCCCCTGCAACAGCAACCAACCTGGCATCCCACCATGACCCCTTCAACAGCAACCAACCTGGCATCCCACCATCACCCCTTCACAGAAACCAACCTGGCATCCCACCATGACCCCTTCAACAGCAACCAACCTGGCAAAGCACCATGGGACAGAATACAAATGTAATTATTCAGGATCAGACTAGCCTCACAGATTATCCATTATATTGACCTGATAGTCAGCAGAGGGAGCACCCCCCTATCCACATTGTAGGGACAGTAGTGGAGAAGGTGGAACGTTTTAAGTTCCTCAGCGTACACCTCACGGACTAACTGAAATGGTCCACCCACACAGACAGCGTGGTGAAGAAGGCGCAACAGCTCCTCTTCAACCTCAGGAGGCTGAAGAAATTTGGCTTGCCACCTAAGACCCTCACAAACTTTTACAGATGCACAATCGAGAGCATCCTGTCTGGCTGTATCACCGCCTGGTACGGCAACTGCTCCGCCCACAACCGTAAGGCTCTCCAGAGGGTAGTGAGGTCTGCACAACGCATCACCGGGGGCAAACTACCTGCCCTCCAGGACACCTACACCACCCGATGTCACAGGAAGGCCATAAAGATCATCAAGACAACAACCACCTGAGCCATAGCCTGTTCACCTCACTACCATCTAGAAGGCGAGGTCAGTACAGGTGCATCAAAGCAGAGAGACTGAAAAACAGCTTCTATCTCAAGGCCATCAGACTGTTAAACAGCCATCACCAACATTGAGTGGCTGCTGCCAACATACTGACTCAACTCTCTAGCCACTTGAATAATGAATAATTGGATGTAAGAAATGTATCACTGGGCCTCCCGGGTGGCGCAGTGGTCTAGGGCACTGCATCGCAGTGCTAGCTGCGCCACCAGAGTCTCTGGGTTCGCGCCCAGGCTCTGTCGCAGCCGGCCGCGACCGGGAGGTCCGTGGGGCGACGCACAATTGGGCTAGCGTCGTCCGGGTTAGGGAGGGTTTGGCCGGTAGGGATATCCTTGTCTCATCGTGCTCCAGCGACTCCTGTGGCGGGCCGGGCGCAGTGCGCGCTAACCAAGGGGGCCAGGTGCACGGTGTTTCCTCCGACACATTGGTGCGGCTGGCTTCCGGGTTGGAGGCGCGCTGTGTTAAGAAGCAGTGCGGCTTGGTTGGGTTGTGCTTCGGAGGACGCGTGGCTTTCGACCTTCGTCTCTCCCGAGCCCGTACGGGAGTTGTAGCGATGAGACAAGATAGTAATTACTAGCGATTGGATACCACGAAAAATTGGGGAGAAAAGGGGCTAAAATAATAAAATAAAAAAATAAAATAAATGTATCACTTTAAATAAAGCTACGCCCTGCAGCGCAGGGCGCACTGTTTACATACCCTACATTACACATCTCATATGTATATACTGTACTCTATACCATCTACTGCATCCTGCCCTTGCCATTCGGCCATCTCTCATCCATATATTTATATGTACATATTCTTATTCATTCCTTTCCTTTACACTTGTGTGTATCAGTATATTACTGCACTGTCGGAACTAGAAACACAAGCATTTCGCAACAGTCACATTAACATCTGCTAACCATGTGTATGTGACCAATAAAATGTGATTTTATTTTATTTTATTTGATACTCTGGTGGGTGCTCTAACAATGAAAATAAATGTCTTCAAAAATGGAAGGCAGTTGGGAGGAGGCAAGATCAGGTGGGACCATTCTAGCCAATGAGAGGGCAGATAGGGTCTGAATACTTTCCGAATACTTTCCGAATGCACTTGACTTTTTTCACATTTTATTAAGTTACCTTATTCTAAAATATATATTTTTTTCTCATCCATCTACTTACACACAATAATGACAAAGCGAAAACAGGTTTTTAGAAATGCAAAAAATTTTTTTTTAAAGACTCAAGGCTGTAATCGCTGGCAAAGGTGCTTCAACAAAGTACTGAGTGAAGGGTCTGAATATGTATGTAAATGTCATATTAGCCTTTTTTATTTTTAATACATTTGCAAAAACAAAAAAACAAAAACTGTTTTTGCTTTGTCATTATGGGGTATTGGGTGTAGATTGATGAGGGGGAAAAACTCTGATCCATTTTAGAGTAAGGCTGTAACTTAACAAAATGTCAAGGGGTCTGAATACTTTCCGAAGGCACTGTACGCGTGTACAACAGGCACAACGGTTTCCACTAGTTACCACAGTCACAAAATCATAATGGCCTATATCGTAAAAATGCATCTAATTTAAGGTTAGCATTATTCACATGAAGAACCAACACCTCTCCAACCTCATCATCAACACAGAAACATGTTTATCTCTGTGGTCACATGAAGAACCAACACCTCTCCAACCTCATCAACAACACAGTGGTTATTTCCATCACCTTCTACTAAAGTATTGTTGAGACTATTCCACCTAATTCACTGTAGTATCTTTACGACTATTTCTCATGCTTTATCTCTGCAAGATAATGGGCAATAAATTACTGTTCTTCTCCTTTTCCTTCTTACTACAGTATCATGTTGACTTTTTCACTTGTTTCACTACAGGCTACAGTATCATTTTTAATATTTCACCTTTTTCACTAGACTATAGTATGTGACCCGATTCAGGAAACTAGGCGTATGTCGCAAGCCACGACTTCACAGGAGAGCTGTTTGAACGTAAAACATTTTTTAAAATCAAAATATGTTTTTGGTGCAGAAATGACTTCTGGAACATGTGAACTTTCATGTGCCTTAATAACAAACTTGTATGCCATCTGTAAATACGAATACAATTGTTAAATTACAAGCCTTGTTGGTTTAGCCACAGAAAAAGTTGGCAACCGTCCCACTAGTTATGATTGGCTGAGATAATGAGTGGGCTGGACATGCCAAGAGAGAAGTTCGGATTGGTCTGCCATAGCAGGCTTCTGTCTATTTGAGCTCGTCAGTCTGCGTTGGTAATCCTGAAATGTATTGTGTAGTAGAACTGCATAAGTGTTGCTCTCCATTTTCTGTCTTAAGCTAAGACAAAGAGGAGCTCTTCACTAGATACCAAAACATTCAACAGGTGATTTTCTCAAACGTGAGTTTACAAGTTGATCACCTTTCAAAGCATAATTACTTTCCCATTGTTCCTCAAATGCAGTGTATGATATAACATTTTGTAGCTATGAGTCTCTACTTTTATCCAATGTAAAAAACACCATTTCACATGTTTGCTTCATCAGACCGAAACCAGGTGGTGAGTCACAAATACTTTTGACTATTTGACTTGTTTCACTACAGACTGCAGTATAATTTTGACTATTTCACAGATCCACAGATGATGCAATCTCTATTGCACTCCACACTGCCCTTTCCCACCTGGACAAAAGGAACACCTATGTGAGAATGCTATTCATTGACTGCAGCTCAGCGTTCAACACCTTAGTACCCTCAAAGCTCATCAATAAGCTAAGGATCCTGGGACTAAACACCTCCCTCTGCAACTGGATACTGGACTTCCGGAAGGGCCGCCACCAGGTGGTGAGGGTAGTTAACAACACATCTGCCATGCTGATCCTCAACACTGGAGCCCCCCAGGGTGCGTGCTTAGTCCCCTCCTGTGTTCACCCACGACTGCATGGCCAGACACAACTCCAACACCAGAATAACAACCTATCCCTCAACGTAACCAAGACTAAGGAGATGATTGTGGACCACAGGAAAAGGAGGACCGAGCATGCCCCCATTCTCATCGATGGGGCTGTAGTGGAGCATGTTGAGAGCTTCAAGTTCCTTGGTTCCCACATCACCAACAAACTATCATGGTCCAAACACACCAAGACGGTCGTGAAGAGGGCACGACAAAGCCTATTCCCCCTCAGGAAACTAAAATGATTTGGCATGGGTCCTGAGATCCTCAAAAGGTTCTACAGCTGCAACATCGAGAGCATCCTGACCGGTTGCATCACTGCCTGGTAAGGCAACTGCTCGGCCTCCGACCACAAGGCACTACAGAGGGTAGTGCGTACGGCCTAGTACATCACTGGGGCTAAGCTGCCTGCCATCCAGGACCTCTACACCAGGCGGTGTCAGAGGAAGGCCCAAAAAATGGTCAAAGACAATTTTGCAAGCGGTACCAAGCGGTACCGGAGTGCCAAGTCTAGGACAAAAAGGCTTCTCCACAGTTTTTACCCCCAAACCATAAGACTCCTGAACAGGTAATCAAATGGCTACCCGGACTATTTGCATTGTGTGCCCCCCCCAACCCCTCTTTTCAGCTGCTGCTACTCTCTGTTTATCATATATGCATAGTCACTTTAACTATACATTCATGTACATACAACCTCAAAACTACCTCTACCAGTGCTCCTGCACATTGCCTAACCGGGCTATCTGCATTGTGTCCCGCCACCCACCAATTCAATTCAAGGGGCTTTATTGGCATGGGAAACATATATTAACATTGCCAAAGCAAGTGAGGTAGATAATATACAAAAGTGAAATAAACAATAAAAAACCATCCACTACCCACCAACCCCTCTTTTACCCTACTGCTACTCTCTGTTCATCATATATGCATAGTCACTTTAACCATATCTACATGTACATACTACCTCAATCAGCCTGACTAACCGGTGTCTGTATGTAGCCTCGCTACTTTTATAGCCTCGCTACTGTATGTAGCCTGTCTTTCTACTGTTGTTTTATTTCTTTACCTATTGTTCACCTAATAACTTTTTGTGCACTATTGGTTAGAGCCTGTAAGTAAACATTTCACTGTGAGGTCTACTACACCTGTTGTATTCAGCATTTCACTGTAAGGTCTACACCTGTTGTATTCAGCATGTCACTGTAAGGTCTACTACACCTGTTGTATTCAGCATTTCACTGTAAGGTCTACTACATCTGTTGTATTCAGCATTTCACTGTAAGGTCTACTACACCTGTTGTATTCGGTGCACGTGACAAACTTTGATTTGATTTGTTTCACTACAAACTACAGTATAATTTTAACAATTTAATTTGTTTCACTAGAGCAGATGTCAAGTTCTCCCAAGTTCTCTCACGTCACCCCGCTCCTCCGCTCTCTCCACTGGCTTCCAGTTGAAGCTCGCATCCGCTACAAGACCATGGTGCTTGCCTACGGAGCTGTGAGGGGAACGGCACCTCCGTACCTTCAGGCTCTGATCAGGCCCTACACCCAAACAAGGGCACTGCGTTCATCCACCTCTGGCCTGCTCGCCTCCCTACCTCTGAGGAAGTACAGTTCCCGCTCAGCCCAGTCAAAACTGTTCGCTGCCCTGGCACCCCAATGGTGGAACAAACTCCCTCACGACGCCAGCTCAGCGGAGTCAATCACCACCTTCCGGAGACACCTGAAACCCCACCTCTTTAAGGAATACCTAGGATAGGATAAAGTAATCCTTCTAACCCCCCCCTCCCCCTTAAAAGAGTTAGATGCACTATTGTAAAGTGGTTGTTCCACTGGATATCATAAGGTGAATGCACCAATTTGTAAGTCGCTCTGGATAAGAGCGTCTGCTAAATGACTTAAATGTAAATGTAAATGTCACCAACCGGTCGATCGCGATCGACTTGTCGATCTCTAAGGCATTTCTAGTCGATCGCCAAACATTTCTGTAAAAAACCCAACGATAAAGCCTTGTGTTACTATTTTTGTATTAGTCTCGGGCTGTTAAAGGTAGGTGCAGCCAATTCAGCTGGAAAACTGTTGCCATTTCATGTGATTGAAGGTACAAACTCTGCCTTCCCGTTTGGCCCGGAGATTAAATCAAGTGCACTATAGGCCTACCGCTGGCCAATCAGATTGCTCAGATGACCGAGTCTGCAGTAAGGTAGAAGGCATGAAAGAAAGCTACGGCAAAATTAATACTGTGAGATTTCAACATGTTTAAAACCATGACTAGAGAGAGAGACTGTCAACGAATACATCAAAGAGCTGCTGATTTTATGAGTGAGTTCCTGTTCTAACTCAGCACTGTCAACACTTTTGTATTCAACACCTTTATGTCATAAAATGCTTGTTCTTCCTATCTCCACTCAGCGCTACAACAAGCAGTGCAGCAGTAATGAATGAGTAGGGAAGTGTATCTATAGGCTTGCGTTGTTATTAGTGGCTTGGGTCTTTTTTAATCAAGGAATATCTCACTTTCTCTGTTCATAGGAGTAACAACATGAATTTGTGCATGAGGCTGAAATAATGCGTTACGACTCGAGTTTCGCCATCAGCTGGAAGAAGGTGTCCCTTTTTGGTCAGAGTCAGTGGAGGAAAGGGAGAGAGGAGGGATGTTGAGAGTCGGACCCTCAGTCTGCTGCTCTCTCCCTCTGCTGAGACGGACCCTCAGTCTGCTCCTCTCTCCCTCTGCTGAGACTGACCCTCAGTCTGCTGCTCTCTCCCTCTGCTGAGACGGACCCTCAGTCTGCTGCTCTTCTCCCTCTGCTGAGACGGACCCTCAGTCTGCTGCTCTCTCCCTCTGCTGAGTCGGACCCTCAGTCTGCTGCTCTTCTCCCTCTGCTGAGACGGACCCTCAGTCTGCTGCTCTCTCCCTCTGCTGAGTCGGACCCTCAGTCTGCTGCTCTTCTCCCTCTGCTGAGACGGACCCTCAGTCTGCTGCTCTCTCCCTCTGCTGAGACGGACCCTCAGTCTGCTGCTCTTCTCCCTCCTCTGAGACGGACCCTCAGTCTGCTGCTCTCTCCCTCCGCTGAGACGGACCCTCAGTCTGCTGCTCTCTCCCTCCGCTGAGACGGACCCTCAGTCTGCTGCTCTCTCCCTCCGCTGAGACGGACCCTCAGTCTGCTGCTCTCTCCCTCCGCTGAGACGGACCCTCAGTCTGCTGCTCTCTCCCTCCGCTGAGACGGACCCTCAGTCTGCTGCTCTCTCCCTCCGCTGAGACGGACCCTCAGTCTGCTGCTCTTCTCCCTCCGCTGAGACGGACCCTCAGTCTGCTGCTCTCTCCCTCCGCTGAGACTGACCCTCAGTCTGCTGCTCTCTCCCTCCGCTGAGACTGACCATCAGATGCAGGCACCATCAGCCCAGTAAAATAAAAAGCTAATTATTTAAATGCATGCTCACTCAGCTGTTCATCACAAGTAATACAACAATGGATCTATTACCGGTGTGATCATATAGCCGACCTCAAATGTTGAAATATAATTTAAAAAAATGTCCCAAACAACAATGCATCCTCCTCCTTCTGGTATGATGCCCCATACGGCTTAGCTCATCCATGCATAGGAGCTTAACTATGACACACACACACACACACACACACACACACACACACACACACACACACACACACACACACACACACACACACACACACACACACACACACACACACACACACACACACACACACACACACACACACACACACACACACACACACACACACACACACTTTGAACTTTGAACAAGGGAGAGCCCGGTTTGTTGTTTTGAAAGGTTTTGAAAGTCTGAAAAAGTGTTTGTTGAAAAAGTTTGGTTACTAGCTACCTTTTGAATTTGGATCCTGCGACGCAGTTAGCCTCAGTTGCTGGGACCGCTACTATCGGTCCAGGGATCATGCCAACCGAAGGTCTGAAGAGCTGCTTGGCCTAGAAGCTAGCCTAACTGCAACTACAGTAACTATCAAGCTAGCCAGGTTTCCTTGACAGCTTGAACACAGCCCGTGACGCAGTTAGCCCTTGTGGCTGAGACCATGGATTGTACCAGGCTTGTGGATGTCTAAATCCCTGCTGTTTGTTTTCATCTGCCCTGGGACCTACCCTGTCTGGAACTGCGTGGAGTACCAGCGTTAGCCTACATTGCTACCATGGCATCCAAAGCCAGAGGTGGGAGTAATAGAGAGGACAGTGTTTCTTTATCACAGGTGAAGGATATTTTAAACAAACAAAAAGGCTTCTAAAAACAGTTGTTACAACAACAGGAAAATAACTTTAACAGCTTTGTCCAAATACTGATGGACTCAACAAAATAATGGATGATCTGGCTAGAGAGGTCCTTAAAAACAGTTTGCACTGCTCAGAAGGAAAGGTGGATTTCCTGAAATAGAAATTCAGCAAGATGACAACAAACTGGAAGTCCACGTGCGATGACATCAGCACTGTCTGTGAATGATTACAGATGACTGGGAAAACAGACTATCTAGAGGGACAATCCAGGAGAAATAACATTGTTGTGGATGACATGCCAGAGTCTTCACATGAGAACTGGGCGGAGTCTGACGAGAAAGTGAGAAAAATCTTTACTGAAAAGCTGCAGATGGATTCATACAAAGCTGCAGATGGATCATACAAAGATTGAGGTGGGGCGCACCGACTTGTCTGGAATACCTGTAACCTAGGTGACAGACCCAGGCCGATAGTGGTCAAGTTCCTGAGGTTTAAGGACAAGATGACTGTTCTGCAGAGAGCCAAGAACTTCAGAGGAACCAACATTTTCCTCAATTAGGACTTTTCTGAAGCATATCCCAGCCATGAAAGCTTAAGTTGGTAGGTAGGTCTTACCTAAGACGGTAGAGGCTATACACATACAGTGGGTAGATTAGTAGGTAGGTCTTACCTAAGATGGTAGGGGCCATACACATACAGTCATACTGGGTGACATAGTCAATCTGGTAGTCAGAGTTGATGGGGTAGTAGTCGGCCAGCTTCAGCATCTTCTTGAAGGCATCATAGATGAAGATGAAGGAGATGAGGCAGGAGAAGCCCTCCTCTGTGAATCGGGTGAAGTACTGAACCATGTAGCTGGCGTCAGTAGCAACCAGCAGCAGACAAAAGAACGCAGACCACAGACCAATCCACAGCCGGAACTCCAGATAGTCAAAGTCATTGTCTCTGGAGGAGAAAGAGAGGGATAGAGAGAGGAGAGGGAATCACCATGGTGTTAGTTACTGTAACAACAGTAACCATGACCATAATTCAACCATGGTTAGTTAGAACTTCAGATTGTCAAAGTCATTGTACATGGTTAGACAGAACCCCGTGATTGGCAACGTCATTGTACATGGTTAGACAGAACCCCGTGATTGGCAACGTCATTGTACATGGTTAGATAGAACCCCATGATTGCGGAGTAAAGTGAAGATCCTAACTTGCTGAAGTTGAAGAGGAGCCTCTCGAAGACCAGAACAGGTCCAGTGCTGCTGAGGATGGTGAGAGGCTGGCCAGCCAGCAGACAGAAGATCCCTCCAGATACCGCCGTGCCCAGGAAGCTCTCCAACACACCCTGGAGTAAACAGTAGAACACAGTAGAACAGATCTTTAAAACATTAGAACACAGCTTTATGCGCTATAACACATCTATAGTGCATTATAACAGAGTGTAACCCTAACACAGAAGCAGAGTAGAAGAGTTCCGCAGGGAGTTGAACCGTGCTCATGGTGATGGGCTACAGAGGACGGGAGAGGGGGCTTCCTGCCCAAGAGGAAATATCTGTTCTCTCTCTGAAACTTCACTGTCATCCAACTGGGAAGGGGAGGGGCACTGGCAGGAGGTTTTAGTAAAAATACAAATGACTGAAAAACATTCTGGGGGGAAAAAGATCTTAATTGACATTGAAATAACTATAATAAATGATATTCTCTTCACTCTGTCCAGCTTGCTAAACATCATCAACACAAACGACTGTCAGAGACAATTCCAAAAGTGATGGATAGAGTACTATATTTAGCAAATTTTAGCCAAAGAGGGAATATGATTATTTTTAAGTAGGCCACGGTGAAAACTGAATGTGGCAAATTGGGAAAAATGAGATTGACACCCCTGATCTACATCCTGATAGGTTAACACCCCTGATCTACATCCTGATAGGTTAACACCCCTGATCTACATCCTGATAGGTTAACACCCCTGATCTACATCCTGATAGGTTAACACCCCTGATCTACATCCTGATAGGTTAACACCCCTGATCTACATCCTGATAGGTTAACACCCCTGATCAACATCCTGATAGGTTAACACCCCTGATCTACATCCTGATAGGTTAACACCCCTGATCTACATCCTGATAGGTTAACACCCCTGATCTACATCCTGATAGGTTAACACCCCTGATCTACATCCTGATAGGTTAACACCCCTGATCTACATCCTGATAGGTTAACACCCCTGATCTACATCCTGATAGGTTAACACCCCTGATCAACATCCTGATAGGTTAACAGCCCTGATCTACATCCTGATAGGTTAACAGCCCTGATCTACATCCTGATAGGTTAACACCCCTGATCTACATCCTGATAGGTTAACACCCCTGATCTACATCCTGATAGGTTAACACCCCTGATCTACATCCTGATAGGTTAACAGCCCTGATCTACATCCTGATAGGTTACACCCCTGATCTACATCCTGATAGGTTAACACCCCTGATCTACATCCTGATAGGTTAACACCATCATACATCTTAATAGTTTAGGGGGCGGCAGGTATCCTAGTGGTTAGAGCGTTGGGCCAGTAACCAGCAGGTAGCCTAGTGGTTAGAGCATTGGGCCAGTAACCAGCAGGTAGCCTAGTGGTTAGAGCGTTGGGCCAGTAACCAGCAGGTAGCCCTAGTGGTTCGAGCGTTGGGCCAGTAACCAGCAGGTAGCCTAGCGGTTAGAGCGTTGGGCCAGTAACCAGCAGGTAGCCTAGTGGTTAGAGCGTTGGGACTAGTAACCAGCAGGTAGCCTAGTGGTTAGAGTGTTGACCAGTACCCAGCAGGTAGCCTAGTGGTTAGAGCGTTGGGCCAGTAACCAGCAGGTAGCCTAGTGGTTAGAGCGTTGGGCCAGTAACCAGCAGGTAGCCTAGTGGTTAGAGCGTTGGGCCAGTAACCAGCAGGTAGCCTAGTGGTTAGAGCGTTGGGCCAGTAACCAGCAGGTAGCCTAGTGGTTCGAGCGTTGGGCCAGTAACCAGCAGGTAGCCTAGTGGTTAGAGCATTGGGCCAGTAACCAGCAGGTAGCCTAGCGGTTAGAGCGTTGGGCCAGTAACCAGCAGGTAGCCTAGTGGTTAGAGTTTTGGGACTAGTAACCAGCAGGTAGCCTAGTGGTTCGAGTGTTGGGCCAGTAACCAGCAGGTAGCCTAGTGGTTAGAGCATTGGGCCAGTAACCAGCAGGTAGCCTAGTGGTTAGAGCGTTGGGCCAGTAACCAGCAGGTAGCCTAGTGGTTAGAGCGTTGGGCCAGTAACCAGCAGGTAGCCCTAGTGGTTCGAGCGTTGGGCCAGTAACCAGCAGGTAGCCTAGTGGTTAGAGCGTTGGGCCAGTAACCAGCAGGTAGCCTAGTGGTTAGAGCGTTGGGCCAGTAACCAGCAGGTAGCCTAGCGGTTAGAGTGTTGGGCCAGTAACCAGCAGGTAGCCTAGTGGTTAGAGCGTTGGGACTAGTAACCAGCAGGTAGCCTAGTGGTTAGAGCGTTGGGCCAGTAACCAGCAGGTAGCCTAGTGGTCAGAGAGTTAGGCCAGTAACCAGAAGGTAGCCTAGTGGTTAGAGTGTTAGGCCAGTAACCAGCAGGTAGTCTAGTGGTTAGAGCGTTGGACCAGTAACCAGCAGGTAGCCTTGGGGGTAGAGCGTTGGGCCAGTAACCAGCAGGTAGCACTAGTGGTTAGAGCATTGGGCCAGTAACCAGCAGGTAGCCCTAGTGGTTCGAGCGTTGGGCCAGTAACCAGCAGGTAGCCTAGTGGTTAGAGCGTTGGGCCAGTAACCAGCAGGTAGCCTAGCGGTTAGAGCGTTGGGCCAGTAACCAGCAGGTAGCCTAGTGGTTAGAGTGTTGACCAGTAACCAGCAGGTAGCCTAGTGGTTAGAGCGTTGGGCCAGTAACCAGCAGGTAGCCTAGTGGTTAGAGCGTTGGGCCAGTAACCAGCAGGTAGCCTAGTGGTTAGAGCGTTGGGCCAGTAACCAGCAGGTAGCCTAGTGGTTAGAGCGTTGGGCCAGTAACCAGCAGGTAGCCTAGTGGTTAGAGCGTTGGGCCAGTAACCAGCAGGTAGCCTAGTGGTTAGAGTGTTGACCAGTACCCAGCAGGTAGCCTAGTGGTTAGAGCGTTGGGCCAGTAACCAGCAGGTAGCCTAGTGGTTAGAGCGTTGGGCCAGTAACCAGCAGGTAGCCTAGTGGTTAGAGCGTTGGGCCAGTAACCAGCAGGTAGCCTAGTGGTTAGAGCGTTGGGCCAGTAACCAGCAGGTAGCCTAGTGGTTAGAGCGTTGGGCCAGTAACCAGCAGGTAGCCTAGTGGTTAGAGCGTTGGGCCAGTAACCAGCAGGTAGCCTAGCGGTTAGAGCGTTGGGCCAGTAACCAGCAGGTAGCCTAGTGGTTAGAGTTTTGGGACTAGTAACCAGCAGGTAGCCTAGTGGTTCGAGTGTTGGGCCAGTAACCAGCAGGTAGCCTAGTGGTTAGAGCATTGGGCCAGTAACCAGCAGGTAGCCTAGTGGTTAGAGCGTTGGGCCAGTAACCAGCAGGTAGCCTAGTGGTTAGAGCGTTGGGCCAGTAACCAGCAGGTAGCCCTAGTGGTTCGAGCGTTGGGCCAGTAACCAGCAGGTAGCCTAGTGGTTAGAGCGTTGGGCCAGTAACCAGCAGGTAGCCTAGCGGTTAGAGCGTTGGGCCAGTAACCAGCAGGTAGCCTAGTGGTTCGAGCGTTGGGCCAGTAACCAGCAGGTAGCCTAGGGGTTAGAGCATTGGGCCAGTAACCAGCAGGTAGCCTAGCGGTTAGAGCGTTGGGCCAGTAACCAGCAGGTAGCCTAGTGGTTAGAGTTTTGGGACTAGTAACCAGCAGGTAGCCTAGTGGTTCGAGTGTTGGGCCAGTAACCAGCAGGTAGCCTAGTGGTTAGAGCATTGGGCCAGTAACCAGCAGGTAGCCTAGTGGTTAGAGCGTTGGGCCAGTAACCAGCAGGTAGCCTAGTGGTTAGAGCGTTGGGCCAGTAACCAGCAGGTAGCCCTAGTGGTTCGAGCGTTGGGCCAGTAACCAGCAGGTAGCCTAGTGGTTAGAGCGTTGGGCCAGTAACCAGCAGGTAGCCTAGTGGTTAGAGCGTTGGGCCAGTAACCAGCAGGTAGCCTAGCGGTTAGAGTGTTGGGCCAGTAACCAGCAGGTAGCCTAGTGGTTAGAGCGTTGGGACTAGTAACCAGCAGGTAGCCTAGTGGTTAGAGCGTTGGGCCAGTAACCAGCAGGTAGCCTAGTGGTCAGAGAGTTAGGCCAGTAACCAGAAGGTAGCCTAGTGGTTAGAGTGTTGGGCCAGTAACCAGCAGGTAGTCTAGTGGTTAGAGCGTTGGACCAGTAACCAGCAGGTAGCCTTGGGGGTAGAGCGTTGGGCCAGTAACCAGCAGGTAGCCTAGTGGTTAGAGCATTGGGCCAGTAACCAGCAGGTAGCCCTAGTGGTTCGAGCGTTGGGCCAGTAACCAGCAGGTAGCCTAGTGGTTAGAGCGTTGGGCCAGTAACCAGCAGGTAGCCTAGCGGTTAGAGCGTTGGGCCAGTAACCAGCAGGTAGCCTAGTGGTTAGAGTGTTGACCAGTAACCAGCAGGTAGCCTAGTGGTTAGAGCGTTGGGCCAGTAACCAGCAGGTAGCCTAGTGGTTAGAGCGTTGGGCCAGTAACCAGCAGGTAGCCTAGTGGTTAGAGCGTTGGGCCAGTAACCAGCAGGTAGCCTAGTGGTTAGAGCGTTGGGCCAGTAACCAGCAGGTAGCCTAGTGGTTAGAGCGTTGGGCCAGTAACCAGCAGGTAGCCTAGTGGTTAGAGTGTTGACCAGTAACCAACAGGTAGCCTAGTGGTTAGGGCGTTGGGCCAGTAACCAGCAGGTAGCCTAGTGGTTAGAGTGTTGACCAGTAACCAGCAGGTAGCCTAGTGGTTAGAGCGTTGGGCCAGTAACCAGCAGGTAGCCTAGTGGTTAGAGCGTTGGGCCAGTAACCAGCAGGTAGCCTAGTGGTTAGAGCGTTGGGCCAGTAACCAGCAGGTAGCCTAGTGGTTAGAGCGTTGGGCCAGTAACCAGCAGGTAGCCTAGTGGTTCGAGCGTTGGGCCAGTAACCAGCAGGTAGCCTAGTGGTTAGAGCATTGGGCCAGTAACCAGCAGGTAGCCTAGCGGTTAGAGCGTTGGGCCAGTAACCAGCAGGTAGCCTAGTGGTTAGAGTGTTGGGACTAGTAACCAGCAGGTATTCTAGTGGTTCGAGTGTTGGGCCAGTAACCAGCAGGTAGCCTAGTGGTTAGAGCATTGGGCCAGTAACCAGCAGGTAGCCTAGTGGTTAGAGCGTTGGGCCAGTAACCAGCAGGTAGCCTAGTGGTTAGAGCGTTGGGCCAGTAACCAGCAGGTAGCCCTAGTGGTTCGAGCGTTGGGCCAGTAACCAGCAGGTAGCCTAGCGGTTAGAGCGTTGGGCCAGTAACCAGCAGGTAGCCTAGTGGTTAGAGCATTGGGCCAGTAACCAGCAGGTAGCCTAGTGGTTAGAGCGTTGGGCCAGTAACCAGCAGGTAGCCTAGTGGTTAGAGCGTTGGGCCAGTAACCAGCAGGTAGCCCTAGTGGTTCGAGCGTTGGGCCAGTAACCAGCAGGTAGCCTAGTGGTTAGAGCGTTGGGCCAGTAACCAGCAGGTAGCCTAGTGGTTAGAGCGTTGGGCCAGTAACCAGCAGGTAGCCTAGCGGTTAGAGTGTTGGGCCAGTAACCAGCAGGTAGCCTAGTGGTTAGAGCGTTGGGACTAGTAACCAGCAGGTAGCCTAGTGGTTAGAGCGTTGGGCCAGTAACCAGCAGGTAGCCTAGTGGTCAGAGAGTTAGGCCAGTAACCAGAAGGTAGCCTAGTGGTTAGAGTGTTAGGCCAGTAACCAGCAGGTAGTCTAGTGGTTAGAGCGTTGGACCAGTAACCAGCAGGTAGCCTTGGGGGTAGAGCGTTGGGCCAGTAACCAGCAGGTAGCCTAGTGGTTAGAGCATTGGGCCAGTAACCAGCAGGTAGCCCTAGTGGTTCGAGCGTTGGGCCAGTAACCAGCAGGTAGCCTAGTGGTTAGAGCGTTGGGCCAGTAACCAGCAGGTAGCCTAGTGGTTAGAGCGTTGGGCCAGTAACCAGCAGGTAGCCTAGTGGTTAGAGCGTTGGGCCAGTAACCAGCAGGTAGCCTAGTGGTTAGAGCGTTGGGCCAGTAACCAGCAGGTAGCCTAGTGGTTAGAGCGTTGGGCCAGTAACCAGCAGGTTGCCTAGTGGTTAGAGTGTTGACCAGTAACCAACAGGTAGCCTAGTGGTTAGGGCGTTGGGCCAGTAACCAGCAGGTAGCCTAGTGGTTAGAGTGTTGACCAGTAACCAGCAGGTAGCCTAGTGGTTAGAGCGTTGGGCCAGTAACCAGCAGGTAGCCTAGTGGTTAGAGCGTTGGGCCAGTAACCAGCAGGTAGCCTAGTGGTTAGAGCGTTGGGCCAGTAACCAGCAGGTAGCCTAGTGGTTAGAGCGTTGGGCCAGTAACCAGCAGGTAGCCTAGTGGTTCGAGCGTTGGGCCAGTAACCAGCAGGTAGCCTAGTGGTTAGAGCATTGGGCCAGTAACCAGCAGGTAGCCTAGCGGTTAGAGCGTTGGGCCAGTAACCAGCAGGTAGCCTAGTGGTTAGAGTGTTGGGACTAGTAACCAGCAGGTATTCTAGTGGTTCGAGTGTTGGGCCAGTAACCAGCAGGTAGCCTAGTGGTTAGAGCATTGGGCCAGTAACCAGCAGGTAGCCTAGTGGTTAGAGCGTTGGGCCAGTAACCAGCAGGTAGCCTAGTGGTTAGAGCGTTGGGCCAGTAACCAGCAGGTAGCCCTAGTGGTTCGAGCGTTGGGCCAGTAACCAGCAGGTAGCCTAGCGGTTAGAGCGTTGGGCCAGTAACCAGCAGGTAGCCTAGTGGTTAGAGCGTTGGGACTAGTAACCAGCAGGTAGCCTAGTGGTTAGAGTGTTGACCAGTACCCAGCAGGTAGCCTAGTGGTTAGAGCGTTGGGCCAGTAACCAGCAGGTAGCCTGGTGGTTAGAGCGTTGGGCCAGTAACCAGCAGGTAGCCTAGTGGTTAGAGCGTTGGGCCAGTAACCAGCAGGTAGCCTAGTGGTTAGAGCGTTGGGCCAGTAACCAGCAGGTAGCCTAGTGGTTAGAGCGTTGGGCCAGTAACCAGCAGGTAGCCTAGTGGTTAGAGCATTGGGCCAGTAACCAGCAGGTAGCCTAGCGGTTAGAGCGTTGGGCCAGTAACCAGCAGGTAGCCTAGTGGTTAGAGTTTTGGGACTAGTAACCAGCAGGTAGCCTAGTGGTTCGAGTGTTGGGCCAGTAACCAGCAGGTAGCCTAGTGGTTAGAGCATTGGGCCAGTAACCAGCAGGTAGCCTAGTGGTTAGAGCGTTGGGCCAGTAACCAGCAGGTAGCCTAGTGGTTAGAGCGTTGGGCCAGTAACCAGCAGGTAGCCCTAGTGGTTCGAGCGTTGGGCCAGTAACCAGCAGGTAGCCTAGTGGGTAGAGCGTTGGGCCAGTAACCAGCAGGTAGCCTAGCGGTTAGAGCGTTGGGCCAGTAACCAGCAGGTAGCCTAGTGGTTAGAGCGTTGGGACTAGTAACCAGCAGGTAGCCTAGTGGTTAGAGCGTTGGGCCAGTAACCAGCAGGTAGCCTAGTGGTCAGAGAGTTAGCTCAGTAACCAGAAGGTAGCCTAGTGGTTAGAGTGTTAGGCCAGTAACCAGCAGGTAGTCTAGTGGTTAGAGCGTTGGACCAGTAACCAGCAGGTAGCCTAGTGGTTAGAGCATTGGGCCAGTAACCAGCAGGTAGCCTAGTGGTCAGAGCGTTGGGCCAGTAACCAGCAGGTAGCCTAGTGGTTAGAGCATTGGGCCAGTAACCAGCAGGTAGCCTAGTGGTTAGAGCGTTAGGCCAGTAACCGAAAGGTTGCTAGATCGAATCCCTGAGCTGACAAGGTCGTTCTGCACAGTTAACCCACTGTCCCTAGGTCGTCATCGTGAATAATAATTTATTCTTAACTGACTTGCCTAGTTAAATAAAGGTTAAAAACATTTAGAAAATGAACACCCCTGATCTACATCCTGATAATTTTACACCCCTGATCTTTGAAAATATATATAAGAATTGATCAACTCTACAAGCCACACTAGACTCTATTATTATGGTGGCAGATTGTAATACTGTTTTAAATACCTCTATGGACCGTAAAGGAAATCACACTACAAAATATTACCCTCAGGCACTTAAGGAAATCATGAATGTCATGGATATATTGGAATTAGTGGATATATATATAAATACCCTGACCTAGTGAGATATACATGGCAGAGGCTTAATCAAGCTGGTCGCCTTGATTACTTTCTTATGTCATTCTCTCTGGCACCAAAAGTAAAAGTGTTGAAGTGCAATAAAATGCAAATTAATTACTTAAAAATCATACAATGTGATTTTCTGGATTTTTGTTTTAGATTCCGTCTCTCACAGTTGAAGTGTACCTATGATAAAAATGACAGACCTCTACATGCTTTGTAAGTAGGAAAACCTGCAAAATCGGCAGTGTATCAAATACTTGTTCTCCCCACTGTATATATCTTTTTTCCCTTCGTATATATTACGTATATATTTTTAACCTCAGTTTCAACATACTCTCCTGCAATCCGCCTCAACCAATGTGGTATGGATCTGCTATTTTCTATACTTTAGAACCAGAACCCCCAACAGAAGCTAGCCAGCTAACTAGCTACTAGTTAGTAGTCAGTTAGCCACTGCTAGCCGGTCATCAGGTAATCTTCACCTGGTCAACTCCTGCCAGTCTGCACAGCGCATTTCAACCCAGAGCATACCGGACTGCTCTTTCTCCACAGCTCCGGTTTCCAACCGCAAGCTCTGAACCGTTTCACATGGATCATCGCAACTAGCTAGATGCTATGCGAGTGGCTACCCCCTGGCTAATGTCTCTGTCCAGAAGCAAGCACCAGTGAGCCTGGAATTAGCCTCGTACTAGGCCCATCACCCGGCTAGCTGAAGAGGTCCATCAGCCACTCCTTGGGCTGCAATACATATTTTGGCAATAGGCCTGGACCCCTTTTACTGCTGACACGGAGCCCCGCCGATTCCACCACGACTGGTGGAACAGGTACATTTCAACAGGTGTCCATCGTGACGTCCCCTGAAGGCCCATCAGCTAGCCGCGGCCCGCTAGCTGTCTAGAGCATATCAGACTGTTTGCTGAAGAGGACCATCAGCAAATTTTGGGGGCTACAATACCTATTTTGGCAATTGGCCTGGACCCTTTTACTACACGGAGCCCTGCCAATCCAACACGACTGGTCTGTCCGACGTAACCGTCCGAGGGGGCAACAACAGACTTCTTCCATCGCGACGTCCACCCTAAGGCCCTTCTGCTGGCCTGCTATCTCCGGCCCGCTAGCTGTCTGAATTGCCGTGTCTCCAGCTCGCCTAGCCTCCCACTGGTCCCTATGATCCCTCGGCTATGCATGCCTCTCCCTAATGTCAATATGTCTTGTCAATTGCTGTTTTGGTTCGTGATTATTGTCTTATTTCACTGTAGACTCCAGCCCAGCTCAATATGCCTTAGCAAGCCCATGTGTTTGACCTCCCACACATGCGGTGACCTCACCTGGTGTAAACGATGTCTCTAGAGACAAAATCTCTCTCATCGTCACTCAATGCCTAGGTTTACCTCCACTGTATTCACATCCTACCATACCTTTGTCTGTACATTATGCCTTGAATCTATTATTCCGCGCCCAGAAACCTGTTCCTTTTACTCTCTGTTCTGAACGCACAAGACGACAGGTTCTTATAGCCTTTAGCCGTACCCTTATCCTACTCCTCCTCTGTTCTTCTGGTGATGTAGAGGTTAATCCAGGCCCTGCAGCGCCTAGCTCCACTCCCATTCACCAGGGGCTCTCATTTGTGGACTTCTGTAACCGTAAAAGCCTTGGTTACATGCATGTTAACATTAGAAGCCTCCTCCCTAAGTTTGTTTTACTCACTAATTTAGCACACTCTGCCAAACCAGATGTCCTAGACATGTCTGAATCCTGGCTTAGGAAGGCCACCAGAAATCCTGAAATTTCCATCCCTAACTATAACATTTTCCAACAAGATAGAACTGCCAAAGGGGGCGGAGTTGCAATCTACTGTAGAGACAGCCTGCAAAGCTCTGTCATACTATCCAGGTCTGTGTCCAAACAATTCGAAATTCTACTTCTAAAAATCTACCTTTCCAGAAACAAGTCTCTCACCGTTGCTGCTTGTTATAGACCACCTTCTGCCCCCAGGTGTGCCCTGGACACCATATGTGAATTGATTGCCCCCCATCTATCTTCAGAGCTCGTACTGTTAGGTGACCTAAACTGGAACATGCTTAACATCCCGGCCGTCCTACAATCTAAGCTTGATGCCCTTAATCAATCTCACACAAATCATCAATGAATTTACCAGGTACAACCCCAAATCTGTAAACACAGGCACCCTCATAGATATCATCCTGACCAACCTGACCAACTCTAAATACACCTGTGCTGTCTTCAACCAGGATCTCAGCGATCACTGCCTCATTGCCTGCATCCGTAATGGGTCTGCGGTCAAACGACTACCCCTCATCACTGTCAGACGCTCCCTAAAACACTTCTGCGAGCAGGCCTTTCTAATTGACCTGGCCGGGTATCCTGGAAGGATATTGACCTCATTCCATCAGTAGAGGATGCCTGGTTATTCTTTAAAAGTGCTTTTCTCACCATCTTAAATAAGAATGCCCCTTTCAAAAAATGTAGAACCTGGAACAGATATAGCCCTTGGTTCACTCCAGACCTGACTGCCATTGACCAGCACAAAAATATCCTGTGGCGTACTGCATTAGCATCGAATAGCCCCCGCGATATGCAACATTTCAGGGAAGTTAGGAACCAATATACACAGGCAGGTAGGAAAGCTAAGGATAGCTTTTTCAAACAGAAATTTGCACCCTGTAGCACTGATCTACATCCTGGCCCTTCTTTGGACACTGTGTTAACTAACCTCCAGACGAGCTTCAATGCCTTACAACACTCCATCCGTGGCCTCCAACTGCTCTTAAATGCAAGTAAAACCAAATGCTTGCTCTTCAACCGATCACTGCCCGGCATCTCACTGCCCGGCATCTTATTTCGCAACAAAGCACCCTTCATTCATGCTGCCAAACATACCCTCTTAAAACTGACTATCCTACCGATCCTTTACTTCGGTGATGTCATTTACAAAATAGCCTCCAACACTCTACTCAGCAAATTGGATGCAGTCTATCACAGTTCCATCCGTTTTGTCACCAAAGCCCCATATACTACCCACCACTGCGACCTGTATGCTCTCGTTGGCTGGCCCTCGCTTCATATTCATCGCCAAATCCACTGGCTCCAGGTCATCTATAAGTCTGCCTACCTAGAAGCCCCGCCTCATCTCAGCTCACTGGTCACCATAGCAGCACCCACCCATAGCACGCGCTCCAGCAGGTATATTTCACTGGTCACCCCCAAAGCCTATTCCTCATTTGGCCACCTTTCCTTCCAGTTCTCTGCTGCCAATGACTGGAACGAATTGCAAAAATCACTGAAGCTGGAGACACATATCTCCCTCACTAACTTTAAGCTTACAGATCACTGCACCTGTAAATAGCCCATCTGTAAATAGCCCATCCAACTACCTCATCACCATATTGTTATTTATATACATTTTTTGCTCCTTTGCACCCCAGTATCTCAGCTTGCACATTCATCTTCTGCACATCTATCACTCCAGTGTTTAATTACTAAATTGTAATTACTTCTCGACTATGGCCTAGTTATTGCCTTACCTCCCTAATCTTACCTCATTTGCACACACTGAATATAGATTTTTTTCTATTGTGTTATTGACTGTACGTTTGTGTATTTCATTTGTAACTCTGCGTTGTTTGTGTCGCACTGTTTTGAAAAAGGTAATGAAAAACAATGAACCCATGTTTTGGTTTGTCATTTGAAAAAAGGGAAAATGGCTGTTCTTGAACATGGGGTGAGACATTCCTACCAATTTACTAGAGAACCATTTCGGATTTAAGTATAACTTTTGTATGACTGAATCCTTTAGTGAGAGGTCTAATGCTTTAATATTTAATCATTTCTGTCCTCCAAATTCCTATTAATTATATAAATAGTCCCTTTTAATTTTGTTGGAATTGCCATTCCAAATAAAATTGATCTAATGTGATATATTCTCCAACATTAATTTCACATTTCCACAAACTTCAAAGTGTTTCCTTTCAAATGCTATCAAAAATATACATATTCTTGCTTGAGGTCCTGAGCTAAAGGCAGTTATATTTGGGTATGTAATTTTAGGAGAAAAAAAATAAAACAATGGGTCCGGGATGTAGATCAGGATTGTCAAACTATCAGGATGTAAATTTGGGGTATAAAACTATCAGTGATATTATGTCGATTATGGATTTTAAACTATCAGGATGCAGTTCAGGGGTGTTCTACAATCAGTGTGTAGATCAGCGTTGTTAAACTATCAGGATGTAGATCAGGGTCGTTAAACTAAACTATCAGGATGTAGATACTGATAGTTTAACTGGGAGGAATCTGAAATCAAAGAGTTTAATGCAGTTCATAACAAAGGTCTCAACATGCGACAGAAAGAAAATATAGCCTGACCTGCATGTTGTCGGTGGCGTCTCCTAGCAACCCTCCGAAGGTGATGGCGTTAGTTACGGTTCCTAGGTAGATGAACAGGATGGCCGACAGTGCCTGGATGTGGAACGCATCGTAGAAATCACTGGCGAAGAATGGAGCTTTCCTTTTGATGTCAAGTAGGAGGCCTCCACAAAACCTGAATATCATGAAGAAAAACAATCTGGTTGTCCTTTCCTGCCCTGTCCTGACTCACTAACCTATCCTGAGACTCATACATTTTATTGGTTGAGAAACGGGAGTCGAGGTGCAGCAGTATATTTTTTATCATCATTGAAACGATAAGCGCAATGATCAATTAAACACCTTTAAAAAAGTATTATTTTATTCAAGCAACTATTAAAAGATGTTTCAGCCTTCATCAATGGCCTTCATCAGTACAGTGTTTTATTAGTTGACTCACCTGCCTGTCTTCTTGAGCTCGTCTCCCACGGCGTGCCCCCCTCCCCCTCCTCCCCCGTCATGGGGCGTGTTTCCGTTCATCTGGCCGCTGTCGCCTCCAGCGTACATGTTCTTCCTGAGAAGCACAGTATAGAGGACTATACTATAGAAACACATAAAACAGCATATCATGTCAGCAGATGGATGCTAACCTCTTGTCAGCAGAGGGTACAGACTTGGGCGGTTCTATCCTGATGGCCGGGTCCCATTCCCCCGGGGGCAGAACGATCACCTCATCCAGAAACTCATCGATGCCAGCCAGCAGATCCTCTCTGTCCTTCGCCTTGTACGCTATGTCATGGAACACCTGCATAAGACAAAGTCGTCAGTTCAACAACACTTGGATTTGAATTGGCTTTTTATTTTCATATTTATGTCGTTTGTTTTGTCTCTTGGAAAGTAGAAAGTTAATGTTCAAATTGTCTACTGATTAAATTAAATATGAAGTGAGAGCTGGCAGTTGGTGCCCAGTAGGGGGCCTCAGTGAGTTCTCAGAAAAAGCTGGAAAAAACAAAGCAGTTGTGAATATCAGCAACATCTCAGCTGGTTTGGACTGAATGTGAATGTTCAACTAGTAGACATCATACCTGTATAGCATTCATCTGACTGATTTATACAGGCAGCATAGTATTTAGTAGGGACTCAGACATGTATTCAGCTGACACCTTGCTCTGTGCTGCTTACCTCATCTGACATCATAGCTGACACCTTGCTCTGTGCTGCTTACCTCATCTGACATCATAGCTGACACCTTGCTCTGTGCTGCTTACCTCATCTGACATCATAGCTGACACCTTGCTCTGTGCTGCTTACCTCATCTGACATCATAGCTGACACCTTGCTCTGTGCTGTTTACCTCATCTGACATCATAGCTGAAACATTGCTCTGCTTACCTCATCTGACATCATAGCTGACACCTTGCTTTGTGCTGCTTACCTCATCTGACATCATAGCTGACACCTTGCTTTGTGCTGCTTACCTCATCTGACATCATAGCTGATACCTTCCCATAGGGCAGTGCACATTGTCCGGGTTAAGGGAGGGTTTGGCCGGGGTAGAATTTGTTCTTAACTGACTTGCCTAGTAAAAAAAAGTAAAGGTTAAATACATTGCTCGGAACCCTTGTTCTGCTTACCTCATCTGACATGAGTGTGGCGATAGCTCTTCCTATCTCATGATAGGACTTGGCTTTTCCTTTGGGTCCTAAAAGGATGAACAGGAATCTGAGGATGAAAGACCAAAGAAATTACACTATGATGTCAAACCGTAACAAACTCTAGTTTACATATACATTTATATATTAACCTGGTGGGGACAGGGACTTCTGTAAGAGCTCCCAGCATCACGGCCTGCTGTAGACGGACAAATGCCACAAAGGGGGCGTCCAGGAAGTCTACCTCTCCAACGAGAACGTTGGATGCCTCGGCGTCTCGGGGAAGCTTCTTCATGAACTTGTTCTTCAGCTGAAACGGAGAATAACAGAGGACATTTAGTGACACCTTTAGCCTAGCTAACAGAAACCCTAACCCTAAGTACAGTTGAAGTCGGAAGTTTACATACACCTTAGTCAAATACATTTAAACTCAGTTTTTCACAATTCCTGACATTTAATCCTTGTAAAAAATCCCTGTCTTAGGTCAGTTAGGATCCCCACTTTTTTTAAGAATGTGAAATTTCAGAATAATAGTAGAGAGAATGATTTATTTCATATTTTATTTCTGTCATCACATTCCCAGTGGGTCAGAAGTTTACATACACTCAATTAGTATTTGGTAGCATTGTCTTTAAATGGTTTAACTTGGGTCAAACGTTTCGGGTAGCCTTCCACAAGCTCCCCAAAATAAGTTGGGTGAGTGCACCAGTCCCTCCTGCAGCAAAGCACCCCCACAACATGATGCTGCCACCCTGTGCTTCACAGTTGGGATGGTGTTCTTTGGCTTGCAAGCCTCATTTTCCTCCAAACATAATGATGGTCATTATGGCCAAACAGTTCTATTTTTGTTTCATCAGACCAGAGGAAATTCTCTCCAAAAAGTACGACCTTTTTCCCCATGTGCAGTTGCAAACCGTAGTCTGGCGTTTTTATGGCGGATTTGGAGCAGTGGCTTCTTCCTTGCTGAGCGGCCTTTCAGGTTATGTCGATATAGGACTCGTTTTACTGTGGATATAGATACTTTTGTACCTGTTTCCTACAGCATCTTCACAAGGTCCTTTGTTGTTGTTCTGGGATTGATTTGCACTTTTCGCACCAAAGTACGTTCATCTCTAGGAGACAGAATGCGTCTCCTTACTGAGCGGTATGACGGCTGCGTGGTCCCATGGTCTTTATAATTACATTTACATTTAAGTCATTTAGCAGACGCTCTTATCCAGAGCGACTTACAAATTGCGTTCTATTGCTTGTACAGATGAACGTGGTACCTTTAGGCGTTTGGAAATTGCTCCCAAGGATGAACCAGACTTGTGGGGGTCTACAATTATTTTTCTGAAGTCTTGGCTGATTTATTTTGATTTTCCCATGATGTCAAGCAAAGAGGCACTGAGTTTGAAGGTAGGCCTTGAAATACATCCACAAGTACACCTCCAATTGACTCAAATGATGTCAATTAGCCTATAAGAAGCTTATAAAGCCATGACATTTTCTGGAATTTTCCAAGCTGTTTAAAGGCACAGTCAACTTAGTGTATGTAAACTTCTGACCCACTGGAATTGTGATACAGTTAATTATAAGTGAAATAATCTGTCTTTAAACAATTGTTGGAAAAATTACTTGTGTCATGCACAAAGTAGATGTCCTAACCAACTTGCCAAAACTATAGTTTGTTAACAAGACATGTGTGGAGTGGTTGAAAAACTAGTTTTAATGACTCCAACCTAAGTGTCTGTAAACTTCTGACTTAAACTGTATCAGAGGAGAATGACTCGTAACACCTTCAGCTAACTGAAACCCAGGGAGGGAGCTCAACATTAGCTGGGACCCCGATCAGTAAATCACCTTCCCACATTCCAGCCAAATACAAAACCAGGAGGATCAGCAGAAGCAGAAGCCAGCCTTCCTGTTCCTAGCAGGCCTGGGAAGTTTTACCACCCAGCATGGAACCTGTTCTCTGACAGATGTACCACCCAGCATGGAACCTGTTCTCTGACAGATGTACCACCCAGCATGGAACCTGTTCTCTGACAGATGTACCACCCAGCATGGAACCTGTTCTCTGACAGATGTACCACCCAGCATGGAACCTGTTCTCTGACAGATGTACCACCCAGCATGGAACCTGTTCTCTGACAGATGTACCACCCAGCGTGGAACCTGTTCTCTGACAGATGTACCACCCAGTATGGAACCTGTTCTCTGACAGATGTACCACCCAGCATGGAATCTGTTCTCTGACAGATGTACCACCCAGCATGGAACCTGTTCTCTGACAGATGTACCACCCAGCATGGAACCTGTTCTCTGACAGATGTACCATCCAGCATGGAACCTGTTCTCTGACAGATGTACCACCCAGCATGGAACCTGTTCTCTGACAGATGTACCACCCAGTATGGAACCTGTTCTCTGACAGATGTACCACCCAGCATGGAACCTGTTCTCTGACAGATGTACCACCCAGTATGGAACCTGTTCTCTGACAGATGTACCACCCAGCGTGGAACCTGTTCTCTGACAGATGTACCACCCAGTATGGAACCTGTTCTCTGACAGATTTACCACCCAGCGTGGAACCTGTTCTCGGACAGATGTACCACCCAGTATGGAACCTGTTCTCTGACAGATGTACCACCCAGCATGGAACCTGTTCTCTGACAGATGTACCACCCAGCATGGAACCTGTTCTCTGACAGATTTACCACCCAGCATGGAACCTGTTCTCTGACAGATGTACCACCCAGTATGGAACCTGTTCTCTGACAGATGTACCACCCAGCATGGAACCTGTTCTCTGACAGATGTACCACCCAGCGTGGAACCTGTTCTCTGACAGATGTACCACCCAGTATGGAACCTGTTCTCTGACAGATGTACCACCCAGCATGGAACCTGTTCTCTGACAGATGTACCACCCAGTATGGAACCTGTTCTCTGACAGATGTACCACCCAGTATGGAACCTGTTCTCTGACAGATGTACCACCCATCATGGAACCTGTTCTCTGACAGATGTACCACCCAGTATGGAACCTGTTCTCTGACAGATGTACCACCCATCATGGAACCTGTTCTCTGACAGATGTACCACCCAGTATGGAACCTGTTCTCTGACAGATGTACCACCCATCATGGGACCTGTTCTCTGACAGATGTACCACCCATCATGGGACCTGTTCTCTGACAGATGTACCACCCATCATGGGACCTGTTCTCTGACAGATGTACCACCCAGCATGGAACCTGTTCTCTGACAGATGTACCACCCATCATGGGACCTGTTCTCTGACAGATGTACCACCCATCATGGGACCTGTTCTCTGACAGATGTACCACCCAGCATGGAAACAGATGATGATAATAGTAATAATAATAATATAACCAGCCAGGTCACAAGTGAAATTATTTTCTGTATTCCTAAACAAAATCACCAGTGCATGAAGATATGCAAATAATAAATTGCATAAAAAAAATATTTGTGGAAATATATTTATAACAAGATTTAAAAACAGTATTTTGTTCATTGTATCAGTGTGACGTAGAAGTCCGTCACTGGCTGCGGGCAGCATTTGGTATTTTAACTTCTTATGGCTGGGGGCAGTATTGAGTAGCTTGGATGAATAAGGTGCCCAGAGGTGCCAAGAGTAAACTGCCTGCTCCGCAATCCCAGTTGCTAATATATGCATATTATTAGTATATTTGGATATAAAACACTCTGAAGTTTCTAAACTGTTTGAATGATGTCTGTGAGTAAAACAGAACTCATATGGCAGGCAAAAACCTGAGAAAAAATACAACCAGGAAGTGGGAAATCTGAGGTTGGTCGATTTTCAAGATACAGTGGGATATTGGTCATGTTGTACTTCCTAAGGCTTCCACTAGATGTCAACCGTCTTCAGAAACTTGTTTGAGGCTTCTACTGTAAAGGGGGGCTGAATGAGAGGGGATTGAGTCAGAGGTCTGGCAGAGTGCCAGGAGCTGGTCACGCGCATTCACATGAGAGGTAGCTCCCGTTCCATTAGCTTTTTCTGAATACAAAGGAATTCTCCGGTTGGAACATTATTGAAGATTTATGTTAAAAACATCCTAAAGATTGATTCTATACATCGTTTGACATGTTTCTACGGACTGTAACGGAACTTTTTGACATTTCATCTGCAACTAGTGAATGCGCTTCGAGTTTTGATTTGTTTATCAAACACGCTATTAGCTATTTGGACATAAATGATGGACATTATCAGTTTTTTTAAACATTTATTGTGAACTGGGATTCCTTGGAGTGCATTCTGATGAAGATCATCAAAGGTAAGTGAATATTTATCATGTTATTTCTGACTTCTGTTGACTGCACAATATGGCGGATATCTTTTTGTCTTGATTGGGCTCTGAGCGCCGACCTCAGACTATTGCATGGTTTGCTTTTTCCGTAAAGCTTTATTGAAATCTGACACAGTGGTTGCATTAAGGAGAAGTGGATCTAAAATTCCATGTATAACACTTGTAATTTTGATCAACATTTATGATGAGTATTTCTGTAAATTGATGTGGCTCTCTGCAAAATCACCGGATGTTTTTGGAACTACTGAACATAACGCGCCAATGTAAACTCAGATTTTTTAATATAAATATGAACTTTACCGAACAAAACATATATGTATTGTGTAACATGACGTCCTATGAGTGTCATCTGATGAAGATCATCAAAGGTTAGTGATTCATTTTATCTCTATTTCTGCTTTTTGTGACTCCTGTCTTTGGCTGGAAAAATGGCTGTGTTTTTCTGTGATTTGGCGGTGACCTAACATAATTGTTTGTGGGGCTTTCGCTGTAAAGCCTTTTTGAAATCGGACACTGTGGTGGGATTAACAAGATTACCTTTGAAATGGTATAAGATACTTATATGTTTGAGGAATTTTAATTATGAGATTTCTGTTGTTTGAATTTGGCACCCTGCACTTTCACTGGCTGTTGTCATATTGATCCCGTTAAAGGGATCGTAGCCATAAGAAGTTAACGCATGCACACATTCTTCATTCCTCCCTGCTCCGTTATCAGATAAGTTAACAATGTGGGTCGACACACAACTTAACTTCTCTATCTTAGTACATACATTTCACACTTACGTCAGTAACCGGTTATGGGATAAAGATATAAACAGACAAGTGTTCATATTTAATAAGTAATATTTATTATACTCGATGTTATGGATGAGCGTTGTTTGTTTGTTCTGTTCCTCTCTCTCTCCATCTCTGTAGCTTCCAGGTATGCTGGATAAGGACCCGAGCTAAGGGAATTGGGCTGACTTTGTAGTGCCTGTCCCGAATGGCTCATTAATGTAAATGGCCATATTGAAAGACACTGTCAGTAATTATATAATTTTGTAAATGTTATATTGTGATATTGTTTCATAAAAAACTTGTTGCAATGTATATACTTTAGTATGTTTAGTTAAATGGAAAATGTAGGATTGTATAGGTAATTGTTCAATTAATTAGTGTTAATTGTTCTGAGGGGAGGGGCTAGCCCTACAAAAGGAAACTCTCTTTCAGTTCATGGAGAGACATTTTGGATCGAGCGGTGGATGGGGCAGCATTGTGTTTAGCTGTGGATGGGGCAGCATTGTTTTTAGCTGTGGATGGGGCAGCATTGTTTTTAGCTGTGGATGGGGTAGCATTGTTTTTAGCTGTGGATGGGGCAGCATTGTTTTAAGCTGTGGATGGGGCAGCATTGTGTTTAGCTGTGGATGGGGTAGCATTGTTTTTAGCTGTGGATGGGGCAGCATTGTTTTAAGCTGTGGATGGGGCAGCATTGTGTTTAGCTGTGGATGGGGCAGCATTGTGTTTAGCTGTGGATGGGGCAGCATTGTTTTTAGCTGTGGATGGGGCAGCATTGTTTTTAGCTGTGGATGGGGTAGCATTGTTTTTAGCTGTGGATGGGGCAGCATTGTTTTAAGCTGTGGATGGGGCAGCATTGTGTTTAGCTGTGGATGGGGCAGCATTGTGTTTAGCTGTGGATGGGGCAGCATTGTGTTTAGCTGTGGATGGGGCAGCATTGTGTTTAGCTGTGGATGGGGCAGCATTGTTTTTAGCTGTGGATGGGGCAGCATTGTGTTTAGCTGTGGATGGGGGCAGCATTGTTTTTAGCTGTGGATGGGGCAGCATTGTGTTTAGCTGTGGATGGGGCAGCATTGTATTTAGCTGTGGATGGGGCAGCATTGTTTTTAGCTGTGGATGGGGCAGCATTGTTTTTAGCTGTGGATGGGGTAGCATTGTTTTTAGCTGTGGATGGGGCAGCATTGTTTTAAGCTGTGGATGGGGCAGCATTGTGTTTAGCTGTGGATGTGGCAGCATTGTGTTTAGCTGTGGATGGGGCAGCATTGTGTTTAGCTGTGGATGGGGTAGCATTGTTTTTAGCTGTGGATGGGGCAGCATTGTGTTTAGCTGTGGATGGGGCAGCATTGTTTTTAGCTGTGGATGGGGGCAGCATTGTTTTTAGCTGTGGATGGGGCAGCATTGTGTTTAGCTGTGGATGGGGCAGCATTGTATTTAGCTGTGGATGGGGGCAGCATTGTGTTTAGCTGTGGATGGGGCAGCATTGTGTTTAGCTGTGGATGGGGCAGCATTGTTTTTAGCTGTGGATGGGGGCAGCATTGTGTTTAGCTGTGGATGGGGCAGCATTGTGTTTAGCTGTGGATGGGGCAGCATTCTGTTTAGCTGTGGATGGGGCAGCATTCTGTTTAGCTGTGGATGGGGCAGCATTGTGTTTAGCTGTGGATGGGGGCAGCATTGTGTTTAGCTGTGGATGGGGCAGCATTGTTTTTAGCTGTGGATGGGGTAGCATTGTGTTTAGCTGTGGATGGGGCAGCATTGTTTTTAGCTGTGGATGGGGCAGCATTGTTTTTAGCTGTGGATGGGGTAGCATTGTTTTTAGCTGTGGATGGGGCAGCATTGTTTTTAGCTGAGGATGGGGCAGCATTGTTTTTAGCTGTGGATGGGGCAGCATTGTTTTTAGCTCTGGATGGGGTAGCATTGTTTTTAGCTGTGGATGGGGCAGCATTGTTTTTAGCTGTGGATGGGGTAGCATTGTTTTTAGCTGTGGATGGGGCAGCATTGTTTTTAGCTGTGGATGGGGCAGCATTGTTTTTAGCTGTGGATGGGGCAGCATTGTTTTTAGCTGTGGATGGGGCAGCATTGTTTTTAAGCTGTCCCATCAGGTAGACGTTTGATGGCAGTACTGTTGTTTTTCTTCCAGAATCACTTTGTAAATAAACACCTTTGCACAGAAAAACTTTTGCAGCTCTGCCATCTTTTTATTTTGATAGAGGTTAGGTTTTCCAATTTAGCCTTCTGCCTACTCTACGTGACAATCAGACACTGTATTGTGCCCATTCTCAGACAGTCACTCCCCCGCTGGATTGGTTTTATCTCCAGATATCGAAAGCCATTGAGCAAGTACTTGGTTTGAACATCGGTGGTTTTCCAAACTGAAGTCACATGCACCATTATCAGTTTCTATCTGGTTGCTGGCATCCATTCAGCCATTGACAACAGAATAGCATATTTTAATTGTACTTTTAATATGTTACTAGTTTTTGCATAGTAGCCAGAGGAATGCTGCCGCATAAGTGGTCATGTGCTGAATGATAAACGGGAATAACACAAACTCATCATTACACTTCTTCACCCTCTTTATCATTCAGTTAGGCCTCATTTAACTTCAATTGTGAAGTAAAGAGCACAATTATCACCCATTCATCCAATTATCATTCATTCAGTGAGGAGAGAGAGAGACGCATTAGTGCCTGGCTGGGTACCAACGTCCTACAGCACATTGTCTTGGAGCCTGGCTGGGTACCAACATCCTACAGCACATTGTCTTGGAGCCTGGCTGGGTACCAACGTCCTACAGCACATTGTCTTGGAGCCTGGCTGGGTACCAACATCCTACAGCACATTGTCTTGGAGCCTGGCTGGGTACCAACGTCCTACAGCACATTGTCTTGGAGCCTGGGTGGGTACCAACATCCTAGAGCACATTGTCTTGGAGCCTGGCTGGGTACCAACGTCCTACAGCACATTGTCTTGGAGCCTGGCTGGGTACCAACGTCCTACAGCACATTGTCTTGGAGCCTGGCTGGGTACCAACGTCCTACAGCACATTGTCTTGGAGCCTGGCTGGGTACCAAGGTCCTACAGCACATTGTCTTGGAGCCTGGCTGGGTACCAACGTCCTACAGCACATTGTCTTGGGGCCTGGCTGGGTACCAACGTCCTACAGCACATTGTCTTGGAGCCTGGCTGGGTACCAACGTCCTACAGCACATTGTCTTGGCGGATTAAGTTAGGAATAAAATAATTTAGGAACAGTCAGGGAAGGAGAAGAACATAGCTTTTTCAGGGGTGTAAACCATGATGAATGCTTTCACATACACTTGACTATTTAAGCTACTGTGATTTCCTTTCCAAAAACATCTGAACGCTTGGATAGCGATCAGTGTGATTGATAAAGCAAGCATCATAGAGTACCATAACACACTCTGTAATCAACCTTCGACCCTGGAGAAAAAACATATTAACAACTGAAGCTGTGGTACATCACCATGTAACACATTAACAACTGAAGCTGTGGTACATCACCATGTAACACATTAACAACTGAAGCTGTGGTACATCACCATGTAACATGTTAACAACTGAAGCTGTGGTACATCACCATGTAACACGTTAACAACTGAAGCTGTGCTACATCACCATGTAACACATTAACAACTGAAGCTGTGCTACATCACCATGTAACACGTTAACAACTGAAGCTGTGGTACATCACCATGTAACACGTTAACAACTGAAGCTGTGGTACATCACCATGTAACACATTAACAACTGAAGCTGTGGTACATCACCATGTAACACATTAACAACTGAAGCTGTGGTACATGACCATGTAACACGTTAACAACTGAAGCTGTGGTACATCACCATGTAACACATTAACAACTGAAGCTGTGGTACATCACCATGTAACACATTAACAACTGAAGCTGTGGTACATGACCATGTAACACGTTAACAACTGAAGCTGTGGTACATCACCATGTAACACATTAACAACTGAAGCTGTGGTACATGACCATGTAACACATTAACAACTGAAGCTGTGGTACATCACCATGTAACACGTTAACAACTGAAGCTGTGGTACATCACCATGTAACACATTAACAACTGAAGCTGTGGTACATGACCATGTAACACATTAACAACTGAAGCTGTGCTACATCACCATGTAACATGTTAACAACTGAAGCTGTGCTACATCACCATGTAACACGATAACAACTGAAGCTGTGGTACATCACCATGTAACACGATAACAACTGAAGCTGTGGTACATCACCATGTAACACATTAACAACTGAAGCTGTGGTACATCACCATGTAACCACCGTGCTTCTACACCTGCATTGCTTGCTGTTTGGGGTTTTGGGCTGGGTTTCTGTTCAGCACTTTGAGATATCAGCTGATGTACGAAGGGCTTTACAAATACATTTGATTTGATTTGTAACAGCAGAAGACTTGTAGAACATTTGAAGCAGTGCTAGAATCCTTATCTTGTTAGTCTTTCTCCGCATTCTGCCACAGTAATTGTTACCAAATTACTACGAATCTGAATCTGGTTGGCAGTTCCCAATTAACTGGAAGCAATTTAGTTGGTTTATATCAAAACATCATGGCAACTCATTACAAAAACACTGTGACGCAAGGAGAGCCTCTTAATTCAGTGAGATTTCAAATCTAGGAGACATTCTGGCATGTTTCTCAATGACCACATCTCTAACTCTAACCCCTCCCCCCAATTGCAGAGAATTGTGTTGTCTTCAGTCTTGGCAGCAGGTTGTTGGGGGTGATTAAACTGAGGCATTAAAGATGATTAAATCACTGGTCTGATCTTATCTGGTTGTAACACAATCTAGATCAGGTCCAGTAAGCAACATTTAAAATTCCACTTCCCTTTCCACTTTCTGTCCCATCAAACTGCATTATTAAATTACAATATATTAGTTATAAACTCAACAAAAAAAGAAAGGTCCTCATTGTCAACTGTGTTTATTTTCAGCAAACTTAACATGTTTAAATATTTGTATGAACATAACAAGATTCAACAACTCAGACATAAACTGAACAAGTTCCACAGACATGTGACGAACAGAAATGGAATAATGTGTCTCTAAACAAAGGCGGGGGTCAAAATCAAAAGTAACAGTCAGTATCTGGTGTGGCCACCAGCTGCATTAAGTACTGCAGTGCATCTCCTCCTCATGGACGGCACCAGATTTGCCAGTTCTTGCTGTGAGATGTTACCCCACTCTTCCACCAAGACACCTGCAAGTTACCGGACATTTCTGAGGGGATTGGCCCTAGCCCTCACCCTCCGATCCAACAGGTCCCGGATGTGCTCAATGGGATTGAGATCCGGGTTCTTTGCTGGCCATGGCAGAACACTGAAATTCCTGTCTTGCAGGAAATCACACACAGAACGAGCAGTATGGCTGGTGGCATTGTCATGCTGGAGGGTCATGTCAGGATGAGCCTGCAGAAGGGTACCACATGAGGGAGTAGGATGTCTTCCCTGTAACGCACAGCGTTGAGATTGTCTGTAATGACATCAAGCTCAGTCCGATGATGCTGTGACACACCGCCCCAGACCATGACGGACACTCCACCTCCAAATCCATCCCGCTCCAGGGTACAGGCCTCGGTGTAATGCTCATTCCTTCGACGATAAACGCGAATCCAACCATCACCCCTGGTGAGACAAAACCGTGACTCGTCTGTGAAGAGCACTTTTTGCCAGTCCTGTCTGGTCCAGCCACGGTGGGTTTGTGTACATAGGCGACGTTGTTGCCGGTGATGTCTGGTGAGGACCTGCCTTACAACAGGCCTACAAGCCCTCAGTTTCAGCCTCTCTCAGCCTATTGCGGACAGTCTGAGCACTGATGGAGGGATTGTGCATTCCTGGTGTAACACGGGCAGTTGTTGTTGCCATCCTGTACCTGTCCTGCAGGTGTGATGTTTGGATGTACCGATCCTGTGCAGGTGTTGTTACACGTGGTCTGCCACTGCGAGGACAATCAGCTGTCCGTCCTGTCTCCCTGTAGCGCTGTCTTAGGTATGTCACAGTACGGACATTGCAATTTATTGCCCTGGCCACATCTGCAGTCCTCATGCCCCTTGCAACATGCCTAAGGCACGTTCACGCAGATGAGCAGGGACCCTGGCCATCTTTCTTTTGGTGTTTTTCAGAGTCAGTAGAAAGGCCTCGTTAGTGTCCTAAGTTTTCATAACTGCGACCTTAATTGCCTACCGTCTGTAAGCTGTTAGTGTCTTAACGACCGTTCCACAGGTGCATTTTCATTAATTGTTTGGGAAACAGTGTTTAATGTTCATTAATTGTTTATGGTTCATTAAACATTGGGAAAAAGTGTTTAAAACCTTTACAATGAAGATCTGTGAAGTTATTTGGATTTTTACTAATTATCTTTAAAGACCGGGTCATGAAAAAATAAATGAGTTTATTTCTACATGTGGGCCATTCGGTGTCTTAATCTCTTAAATTACAGCATTAATCTGCGGGACACTGTCTAACCTGCCACCCAACAGTCACTACTGTTTCTGTCTGCTATCACACACTGCTAACTGACATCCAGCCATTCCAGAGGGAGGGTTGAAGGGAGGGACTTCTGAAGAACAGTGTGGGTAAGGAGAAAGTGAGGTCAATGAGAGGTCAATGTGAGGTCAAGGAGCAAAGTCCATATGTCCTTATCTATATCTGACCTTTACCTGATCTGTCGTCATGTCCTGCCCCATAGCTGACCTATAGCTGTCCTATAGCTGACCTGTCATTAAGTCCTGTTCCATAGCTGATCTATCCACATGTCCTGTCCTATAGCTGACCTTTAGTTGATCTGTCCACATGCCCTGTCCTATAGATGACATATAGCTGCTCTATAGCTGACCTGTCCTCATGCCCTGTCCCATAGCTGACCTTTCCACATGTCCTATAGCTGAACTGACCACATGTCCTGACCTATAGATGACATGTCCACAAGTCCTGACCTATAGCTGACCTGTCCACAAGTCCCATCCTATAGCTGATGTGGACACATGTCCTGTAGCTGATTTGGCCACAAGTCCTTTCCAATAGCTGAACTGAGGTCAATATCCTTCCAGGATACCCGGGCCAGGTTGTTTAGAAAGGCCTACTCGCAGAAGTGTTTTAGGGAGCGTTTGACAGTGATGAGGGGTGGTCGTTTGACCACGGACCCATAGTGGATGCAGGCAATGAGGCAGTGATCGCTGAGATCCTTATTGAAAACATCAGAGATGTATTTGGAGGGCAAGTTGGTCAGGATAATATCTATGAGGGTGCCCATGTTTACGTATTTAGGGTTGTACCTGGTGGGTTCCTTGATCATTTGTGTGAGATTGAGGGCATCTAGCTTAGATTGTAGGACTGCCGGGGTGTTAAGCATATCCCAGTTTAGGTCACCTAACAGAACGAACTCTGAAGATAGATGGGGGGCCATCAATTCACATATGGTGTCCAGGGCACAGCTGGGAGCTTAGGAGGTCTATAACAGGTGGCAACAGTGAGAGACTCATTTCTGGAGAGATTCATTTTTTAAATTAGAAGCTCGAACTGTTTGGGCATAGACCTGGAAAGTATGACAGAACTTTGTAGGCTCTCTCTGCTGCAACTCTTCCCCATTTGGCAGTTCTATCTTGACAGGAAAATGTTGTAGTTGGGGATGGAAATCTCAGAATTTCTGGTGGCCTTCCTAAGCCAGGATTCAGACACGGCAAGGACATCAGGGTTGGCGGAGTGTGCTAAAGCAGTGAGTAAAACAAACTTAGGGAGGAGGCTTCTGATGTTAACATGCATCAAACCAAGGCTTTTACCGTTACAGAAGTCAACAAATGAGAGCGCCTGGGGACACACAGAGCCTGGGTTAACCTCTACATCACCTGAGGAACAGAGGAGGAGTAGGATGAGGGTACGGTTGTAACAACATACAGCGGATTAGGGCTTTCAGGAGGAACGGAAAATCTACTGGAGACATTTCAAAAATACTGGTAGACTTGGGGATTTTGATCACGGACAGTGCTATTCGCAAAAACTATCATGAAAGAACCCAAAAGTTCACTGACTTTTGGGTTCGGAAGCCGACTTCCTATGATCATTTATGAAATATAATCAAATACAGAGAGGTGTTGGCAAGAGTCTATTGTCCTGCTAACAGCCCATAATGGACTATTATAATACATGGTGTCCAGGTCAGGATAACCAAAACATTTCTTTATTAAAGACTATCAGAAAGAATGTTGGTACTTATTTATGTTGATCCAAAGCCATGAATGAGTGAGTCACTCAGCTTTATGTAGGTGCCGAGGCTATATACCTGCGCCATCATCTTGATTATTTAGCAGACATCACTTGCTTATATTCAGTCAACACATATATCTTAAAACTTCTTTGGGCTGCAATCCCGTTAACGGGATCGATATGACAACAGCCAGTGAAAGTGCAGGGTGCCAAATTCAAACAACAGAAATCTCATAATAAAAATTCCTCAGACATACAAGTATTTCACACCATTTTAAAGATACACTTCTTGTTAATTCCACCACAGTGTCCGATTTCAAAAAGGCTTTACAGCGAAAGCCCCACAAACGATTATGTTAGGTCACCGCCAGATCACAGAAAAACACAGCCATTTTTCCAGCCAAAGACAGGAGTCACAAAAAGCAGAAATAGAGATAAAATGTATCACTAACCTTTGATGATCTTCATCAGATGACACTCATAGGACTTCATGTTACACAATACATATATGTTTTGTTCGGTAAAGTTCATATTTATATCCAAAAACCTCAGTTTACATTGGCGCCATGTTCAGAAATGCCTCCAAAATATCCGGAGAAATTGCAGAGAGCCACATCAAATAACAGAAATACTCATCATAGACTTTGATGAAAGATACATGTTTTACATATAATTAAAAATAAACTTGTTCTTAATGCAACCACTGTGTCAGATTTCAAAAAGCTTTACGGAAAAAGCAAAAACCATGCAATAATCTGAAGTCGGCGCTCAGAGCCCAATCAAGCTATACAGGTACCCGCCATATTGTGCAGTCAACAGAAGTCAGAAATAACATTAGAAATATTCACTTACCTTTGATGATCTTCATCAGAATGCACTCCCAGGAATCCCAGTTCCACAATAAATGTTTGATTTATTCGGTAATACCCATCATTTATGTCCAAATAGCTTCTTTTGTTAGCGCATTTGGTAAACAAATCCAAAGTCACGAAGCGCGTTCACTAAAAGCAAACGAAATGTCAAAAAGTTCCGTAACAGTCAGTAGAAACATGTCAAACGATGTATAGAATCAATCTTTAGGATGTTTTTAACATAAATCTTCAATAATGTTCCAACCGGAGAATTCCTTTGTCTTCAGAAATGTGATAGAACAGAGCTCGCTCTCACATGAACGCGCATGGTCAGCGCATGTTCAGCTCATGGCAGACCTGACTAATTCCTGTCTCCTTCAGCCCCACTTCACAGTAGAAGCATCAGACAAGTTTCTAAAGACTGTTGTCCAAAATGACCCATATCCGACTGTGTATTTGATAGGCGATGAGTTGAAAACCTACAAACCTCAGATTTCCCACTTCCTGGTTGGATTTTTTTCTCAGGTTTTTGCCTGCTATATGAGTTCTGTTTTACTCACAGACATCAGTCAAACAGTTTTAGAAACTTCAGAGTGTTTTCTATCCAAATAGACTAATAATATGCATATATTAGCAACTGGGACTGAGAAGCAGGCAGTTTACTCTGGGCACCTCTGGGCACCTTTTCATCCAAGCTACTCAATACTGCCCCTGCAGCCATAAGAAGTTTTTTAAGAATATCATGGAATATAATTGAACATTTTAGTTTCTCTTAGAATAAAAACCTTGTAACAACAACTTTAGTAAGTAATACTGACGAGTAGAAACAATGAAATAAGTGTATTTTTCCGGGTGTGCGCGTGCAGCACAGAGGAATAGCAATTCTTACACTATTGTAATAAATTCAATCCCCTTCTTCATTTTCATCATTCAGTTAATTGAAATTCAATTTTGAAGTCGTGCACAATTATCAGTTTCTATTTGGTTTATGTCGCACATTCATTGTCAGTTAGAGACACATTTACGCCTTGGGACCCAAAAGCATAATCAGTGCTCTAATAATCAGTGACGCAGGGTACCATACTAAACCACAAATTACCTCCAAATCCCGCAGCAAAAGTTTTAGTTGAGAAATCACTGTACCTTTCACTTTCACGTCAGCAGTGATGAAAAGAAAAGATCATGATCATTAGAAAGCGAATTACGGACTCCTCTTCGAATCTGCGTATTTCTCCAATGCTCAGTTGTCCTGAGCCTGCACAAAACTGCCAGGAACTTGGATCAATGGAGACACTGAAGTTTTTTTTATCCTGAATCTGTCACGCTCTGACCATAGTAAGCTGTTTATTCTCTGTGTTGGTTGGGGCGTGATAGTGACTTGGGTGGGTCATCTAGGTGAATTTGTATGTCTATTGTGGCCTGATATGGTTCCCAATCAGAGGAAGCTGTTTATTGTTGTCTCTGATTGGGGATCATATTTAGGTAGCCATTTCCCCATGGTTATTCGTGGGATCTTTTCTACATTTAGTTGCCTTAGTGCACAACAGTAGTGTCACGTTTAATTTGGTTGGTCGTTTGTTGTTTTGTTCAGTGAGTTTCTGTTTATTAAAAATATGTGGAACTCTACTCACGCTGGGTCTATTCATTATGACGAACGTGACAGAATCTCTTTACACATTCATGAATATAGTCATGGCCTCTAAATCTTCAAGCTGCATACTGGACCCTATTCCAACTAAACTACTGAAAGAGCTACTTCCTGTGCTTGAACATAATATATGTGTCACACACTTGATCTGTTTCACCTGTCTTTGTGCTTGTCTCCACCTCCCTGTCTTTGGTGTGGTCCATCTTCCTCATTATCCTCAGTGTATTTATACGTGTGATCTCTGTTTGTCTGTTGCCAGTTCATTTTGCTTCGTCAAGCCTACCAGCGTTTTTTCCTGTGCGCCTGTCTGTCTCTAGTTCCTGTTTTCTAGCTTTCCTGGTTTTTGACCATTCTGCTTGCCTTGACCCTGAGCCTGTCTGTCGTTATGTATCTTGTCACACCACCCTGGATTACTGACCTCTGCCTGCCCTGACCCTGAGCCTGCCTGCCATTCTGTACCTTTCGGACTCTGCTCTGAACTACTGATCTCTGCCTGCCCTTGACCTTTCGTTTGCCTGCCCCCCTATTTTTGTAATAAACTTTTGTTACTTCGAAACTGCATCTGAGTCTTCTCCTAAACCTTGAAAAACTGGCTCACTATCCTCTGGATGTGTAACAAACTCACTGAAAGTGGCAGTAATAAAGCCTCTCTTGAAAAAGCCAAACCTTGACTCGGAAAATATAAAAAACTATCGGCCTATATCGAATCTCCCATTCCTCTCAAACATTTTAGAAAAAGTTCCTGAAGACAAATAAAGTATACGAAATGCTTGAGTCTGGTTTTAGACCCCATCATAGCACTGAGACTGCACTCGTGAAGGTAAATTACATTTTAATGGCATCAGACCAAGGCTCTGCATCTGTCCTCGTGCTCCTAGACCTCAGTGCTGCTTTTGACACCATCGATCATCACATTCTTTTAGAGAGATTGGAAACCCAATTTGGTCTACACGGACAAGTTCTGGCCTGGTTTAGATCTTATCTGTTGGAAAAAGCTATCAGTTTGTCTCTGTGGATGGTTTGTCTTCTGACAAATCAATTGTAAGTTTCGGTGTTTCTCATGGTTCCGTTTTAGGACCACTATTGTTTTCACTGTATATTCTACCTCTTGGTGATGTTTTTCAGAAAACACAATGGCAACTTTCACTGTTATGCGGATGACAAACAGCTGTACATTTCAATAACATGGCTGAAGCCCCAAAATTCCCTGGAAGCCTGTGTTTCAGACATAAGGAAGTGGATGGCAGCAAAAACAGAGATACTAGTTCTAGATCCAAAGACACAAAGAGATCTGCTGTTGGATCTGACAATTCATCTTGGTTGTAAAGTCATCTCAAATGAAACTGAAGGACCACGGCATTAAGCTGGACCCTGACCTCTCTTTTGACAAACATATCAAGAATATTTCAAAGACAAATTCTTTCCATCTTCGTAACATTGCAAAAATCTGAAAAGTTCTGTCCAGAATGATACAGAAAAGATAATCCATGCTTTTGTCACTTCTAGATTAGACTACTGCAATGATGTACTCTCTGGGTATCCGGATAAAGCATTAAATAAACTTCCGTTAGTGCTAAACACGGCTGCTAAAATCTTGACTAAAACAAAAACATTTGATCATATTACTCCAATGCTAGCCTCTCTACACTGGCTTCTTGTTAAGGCTAGGGTTGATCTCAAGGTTTTACTGCCAACCTACAAAAGATGACATTGGCTTGCTCCTACCTATCTCTCCGATGTGGTCCTGCAGTACATACCTATACGTACGCTACGGTCACAAGATGCAGGCCTCCTTATTGTGCCTCCAGCAAACAGCTGGAGGCAGGGTTTTCTCCTACAGAGCTACATTTTTATAGAATGGTCTGCCTATCCAAGTGAGAGACACAAACTCAGTCTCGACCTTTAAGTCTTTCCTGAAGACCCGTCTCTGGCCCAGGGCTGGCTTACTAGTGCTCCTCCATGCCGTCCCTAGGAGAGGCGTGTCACTTGAGTGGGTTGAGTCACTAATGTGATCTACCTGTCCGGCTTTGCGCCCACTTGGGATAGTGCAGTGGAGGAGATCTTCGTGGGCTATACTCAGAATTGTCTCAGGGTAGTAAGTTGGTGGTCTGTTGATATCCCTCTAGTGGTGTGGGGCTGTGCTTTGGCAAAGTGGATGGGGTTATATCCTTCCTGGTTGGCCCTGTCCGGGGGTATCATAGGAGAGGGTCACTGTGTCCCCTGACCCCCCTGTCTCAGCCTCCAGTATCTATGCTGCAATATGCTAGGTGCCAGGGGGTCTAGGGTCAGTCTATTATATCTGGAGTAACTCTTCTGTCTTATCTGGTGTCCTGTGTGACTATAAGTATGCTCCCTCTAATTCTCTCTCTCTCGCTCACTCTCTCACTCCCCACTCGGAGGTCCTGAGCCCTAGGACCATGCCTCAGCACTACCTGGGCTGATGACTCCTGCCTGTCCCCAGTCCACCTGGTCGTGCTGCTGCTCCAGTTTCAACTCTTCTGCTGGCGGCTATGGAACCCTGACCTGTTCACCGGACGTGCTACCTTGTCCCAGACCTGCTGTTTTCGACTCTCTCTCTCTACCACACCTGCTGTCTCGACCTCTGAATGCTCGACTATGAAAAGCCACCTGTCATTTACTCCTGAGGTACTAACCTGTTGCACACTCTACAACCACTGTGATTTTTCTTTGGCTTCCGAGTGGTGCAGCGGTCTAAGACACTGCATCTCAGTGCTAGAGGCGTCACTACAGACCCTGGTTCGATCCTGGGCTGTGTCACAACCGGCCTTGATTGGGAGTCCCATAGGGCGGCGCACAATTGGCTCAGTGTCATCTGGGGCAGGGTTTAGCCGGGGTAGGCCGTCATTGTAAATAAGAATTTGTTCTTAACTGACTTCCCTAGTTAAATAAAGGGGAAAAAAGACAAATAAAAAACCCTGCTGGTCATCTGTGAACTTTTTAACATCTTGAGGAAAAATCTGGCCTTAATGGCCATGTACTCTTATAATCTCCACCTGGCACAGCCAGAATAGGACTGTTCACCCGTCAGAGCCTGGTTTCTCTATTGGTTTCTTCTTAGTTACCTGACAGTTAAAGGTCAGATATAGAAAAGGACATATTTTATTATAGATCAAATTAGTTTCTGCCAAGGCAGCAGCTACTCTTCCTGGGGTCCAGCTACATTACGGTAGTTACATACAATTAACATCTGACTCTAAAGCAAGGTTAACTCTCTGAGGGAGACTAGTGTGATCTGAGATCAGAGAACACCTGTCAGACTGTCTAGCAGACATGAACATCTAGTCAGATCAGATGATCTGAGATCAGAGAACACCTGTCAGAATGTCTAGCAGACATGAACATCTAGTCAGATCAGATGATCTGAGATCAGAGAACACCTGTCAGACTGTCTAGCAGACATGAACATCTAGTCAGATCAGATGATCTGAGATCAGAGAACACCTGTCAGAATGTCTGTGCATTATACTTCACCCAATAGACTTTCAGAATAGACATTCAGTGAATCTAAGTGCATCTAATACAGTTTAGTTTTCAGATAAAAAAAATCAACCAGACTGTGACGTGAACAGCAGACAAGCAGAAGGACACGTCACAAAGTCAACCAACTATAAGACATAAGTCAACCCATTGGACAGAAAGACAACCAACCATGAAACAGAAGTCAACCCATTGGACAGAAAGACAACCAACCATGAAACAGAAGTCAACCCATTGGACAGAAAGACAACCAACCATGAAACAGAAGTCAACCCATTGGACAGAAAGACAACCAACCATGAAACAGAAGTCAACCCATTGGACAGAAAGACAACCAACCATGAAACAGAAGTCAACCCATTGGACAGAAAGACAACCAACCATGAAACAGAAGTCAACCCATTGGACAGAAAGACAACCAACCATGAAACAGAAGTCAACCCATTGGACAGAAAGACAACCAACCATGAAACAGAAGTCAACCCATTGGACAGAAAGACAACCAACCATGAAACCGAAGTCAACCCATTGGACAGAAAGACAACCAACCATGAAACAGAAGTCAACCCATTGGACAGAAAGACAACCAACCATGAAACAGATGTCAACCCATTGGACAGAAAGACAACCAACCATGAAACAGATGTCAACCCATTGGACAAAGTGCATATTGGTCAGACATTCTCTGGCCAAATTCATGTCACAGAAAACCATTTCAAATTATCTTTGGTTCAAATATACTCCTGGTAATATCCACCCTCCCTATTAGAATACCCACAATGTAAATGCCGCTGTTAGTCAACAGGGTGAGGTAAACTAAAACCCAAAGTATCCAAGTCAAATCTGGACTGCATATTGTCTAGGGCTGTGTGTCAGACAGACAGACAGACAGACAGACAGAGCCCGAGATCCCAAAGTCATACCCCAGGGAACAGCAGAGATACCCAGCATGACGCACCCCCCTCCTCTCACCCACCAATCTGCCTCTGAATCACAATCTGTCACAAAACAACGGCTGTTAGATTACCAACCCCATTCCCTATTCCCAGGAGTGCAGGCCACTTCCTGCTGACAGATGTGGGCCATGACAGAACATACAATCTCTACATTGAAAGAAAACAATACACTGACAGAACATTGAACACACTACACTGACAGAACATAGAATACACTACCATAAAAGAACATAAAACACACTACACTGACAGAACATAGAACACACTACACTGACAGAACATAGAACACACTACCATAACAGAACATAAAATACACTACACTGACAGAATATAGAACACACTACACTGACAGAACATAGAACACACTACACTGACAGAACATAGAACACACTACACTGACAGAACATAGAACACACTACCATAACAGAACATAAAACACACTACACTGACAGACCACAGAACACACTACACTGACAGAACATAGAACACACTACACTGACAGAACATAGAACACACTACACTGACAGAACATAGAACACACTACCATAACAGAACATAAAACACACTACACTGACAGAACATAGAACACACTACACTGACAGAACATAGAACACACTACACTGACAGAACATAGAACACACTACACTGACAGAACATAGAACACACTACCATAACAGAACATAGAACACACTACACCGACAGAACATAGAATACACCACACTGACAGAACATAGAACACAATACATTGACGGAACAGAGAACCTCTAAACTGACAGAACATAAAACACACTACACTGAAAGAGTTTAGAACACAGTACACTGACAGAACATAGAATACACCACACTGACAGAACATAGAACACAATACATTGACGGAACAGAGAACCTCTAAACTGACAGAACATAAAACACACTACACTGAAAGAGTTTAGAACACAGTACACTGACAGAACATAGAACTTATGCACTGAAAGAACATAGAAAACACTACACTGTTAGACATAGAACACACTACACTGACAGAACATAGAACCACTACACTGAAAGAACATAGAACACACTACACTGACAGAACATATAACCTCTACACTGACAGAACATATAACACATAAACACTGACAGAACATAGAACATATACACTGACAGAACATAGAACCTCTACACTGACAGAACATAGAACCTCTACACTGACAGAACATATAACCACTACAATGACAGAACATATAACCTCTACACTGACAGAACATAGAACCTCTACACTGACAGAACATAGAACCTCTACACTGACAGAACATAGAACCCAGTACACTGACAGAACATATAACCACTACACTGACAGAACATAGAACACACTACACTGACAGAACATATAACCTCTACACTGACAGAACATATAACACACTACACTGACAGAACATAAAACACACTACACTGACAGACCATAGAACCACTACAATGACAGAACATATAACCACTACACTGACAGAACATAGAACCTCTACACTGACAGAACATAGAACCTCTACACTGACAGAACATAGAACCCAGTACACTGACAGAACATATAACCACTACACTGACAGAACATAGAACACACTACACTGACAGAACATATAACCTCTACACTGACAGAACATAGAACACACTACCATAACAGAACATAGAACACACCACACTGACAGAACATAAAACACACTACACTGACAGACCATAGAACCACTACAATGACAGAACATATAACCACTACACTGACAGAACATAGAACCACTACACTGACAGACCATATAACACACTACACTGACAGAACATATAACCACTACACTGACAGAACATAGAACACACTACCATAACAGAACATAGAACACACCACACTGACAGAACATAGAACCTCTACACTGACAGAACATAAAACACACTACACTGACAGAACATAGAACCACTACACTGACAGAACATATAACCTCTACACTGACAGAACATATAACACACTACACTGACAGAACATAGAACCACTACACTGACAGAACATAGAACACACTACCATAACAGAACATAGAACACACCACACTGACAGAACATAGAACATATACACTGACAGAACATAGAACCTCTACACTGACAGAACATAGAACCTCTACACTGACGGAACATAGAACCTATACACTGACAGAACATATAACCTCTACACTGACAGAACATATAACCACTACAATGACAGAACATATAACACATAAACACTGACAGAACATAGAACATATACACTGACAGAACATAGAACCTCTACACTGACAGAACATAGAACCTCTACACTGACAGAACATATAACCACTACAATGACAGAACATATAACCTCTACACTGACAGAACATAGAACCTCTACACTGACAGAACATAGAACCTCTACACTGACAGAACATAGAACCCAGTACACTGACAGAACATATAACCACTACACTGACAGAACATAGAACACACTACACTGACAGAACATATAACCTCTACACTGACAGAACATATAACACACTACACTGACAGAACATATAACCACTACACTGACAGAACATAGAACACACTACCATAACAGAATATAGAACACACCACACTGACAGAACATAGAACCTCTACACTGACAGAACATAAAACACACTACACTGACAGAACATAGAACCACTACAATGACAGAACATATAACCACTACACTGACAGAACATAGAACCTCTACACTGACAGACCATAGAACCTCTACAATGACAGAACATATAACCACTACACTGACAGAACATAGAACCTCTACACTGACAGAACATAGAACCTCTACACTGACAGAACATAGAACCCAGTACACTGACAGAACATATAACCACTACACTGACAGAACATAGAACACACTACACTGACAGAACATATAACCTCTACACTGACAGAACATAGAACACACTACCATAACAGAACATAGAACACACCACACTGACAGAACATAAAACACACTACACTGACAGACCATAGAACCACTACAATGACAGAACATATAACCACTACACTGACAGAACATAGAACCTCTACACTGACAGAACATAGAACCTCTACACTGACAGAACATAGAACCCAGTACACTGACAGAACATATAACCACTACACTGACAGAACATAGAACACACTACACTGACAGAACATATAACCTCTACACTGACAGAACATATAACACACTACACTGACAGAACATATAACCACTACACTGACAGAACATAGAACACACTACCATAACAGAACATAGAACACACCACACTGACAGAACATAGAACCTCTACACTGACAGAACATAAAACACACTACACTGACAGAACATAGAACCACTACACTGACAGAACATATAACCTCTACACTGACAGAACATATAACACACTACACTGACAGAACATAGAACCACTACACTGACAGAACATAGAACACACTACCATAACAGAACATAGAACACACCACACTGACAGAACATAGAACATATACACTGACAGAACATAGAACCTCTACACTGACAGAACATAGAACCTCTACACTGACAGAACATAGAACCTATACACTGACAGAACATATAACCTCTACACTGACAGAACATATAACCACTACAATGACAGAACATATAACCACTACACTGACAGAACATAGAACCTCTACACTGACAGAACATAGAACCTCTACACTGACAGAACATAGAACCTCTACACTGACAGAACATATAACCACTACAATGACAGAACATATAACCACTACACTGACAGAACATAGAACCTCTACACTGACAGAACATAGAACCTCTACACTGACAGAACATAGAACCTCTACACTGACAGAACATATAACCACTACAATGACAGAACATATAACCACTACACTGACAGAACATATAACCTCTACACTGACAGAACATAGAACCACTACACTGACAGAACATAGAACCTCTACACTGACAGAACATAGAACCCAGTACACTGACAGAACATATAACCACTACACTGACAGAACATAGAACACACTACACTGACAGAACATAGAACCTCTACACTGACAGAACATAGAACATATACACTGACAGAACATAGAACCTCTACACTGACAGAACATAGAACATCTACACTGACAGAACATAGAACCACTACAATGACAGAACATATACACACTACAATGACAGAACATAGAACCTCTACACTGACAGACCATAGAACCTCTACACTGACAGACCATAGAACCCAGTACACTGACAGAACATATAACCTCTACACTGACAGAACATAGAACCTCTACACTGACAGAACATATAACCACTACAATGACAGAACATATAACCACTACAATGACAGAACATAGAACCTCTACACTGACAGACCATAGAACCTCTACACTGACAGAACATATAACCACTACAATGACAGAACATATAACCTCTACACTGACAGAACATAGAACCTTTACACTGACAGAACATAGTACCACTACAATGACAGAACATATAACCACTACACTGACAGAACATAGAACCTCTACACTGACAGACCATAGAACCTCTACAATGACAGAACATAGAACCTCTACAATGACAGAACATATAACCTCTACACTGACAGAACATAGAACCTCTACACTGACAGACCATAGAACCTCTACAATGACAGAACATAGAACCACTACAATGACAGAACATATAACCACTACACTGACAGAACATAGAACCTCTACACTGACAGACCATAGAACCTCTACACTGACAGAACATATAACCACTACACTGACAGAACATATAACCACTACACTGACAGAACATATAACCACTACACTGACAGAACATAGAACATATACACTGACAGAACATAGAACCTCTACACTGACAGAACATAGAACCACTACAATGACAGAACATATAACCACTACAATGACAGAACATAGAACCTCTACACTGACAGACCATAGAACCTCTACACTGACAGACCATAGAACCCAGTACACTGACAGAACATATAACCTCTACACTGACAGAACATAGAACCTCTACACTGACAGAACATATAACCACTACAATGACAGAACATATAACCACTACAATGACAGAACATAGAACCTCTACACTGACAGACCATAGAACCTCTACACTGACAGAACATATAACCACTACAATGACAGAACATATAACCTCTACACTGACAGAACATAGAACCTTTACACTGACAGAACATAGAACCACTACAATGACAGAACATATAACCACTACACTGACAGAACATAGAACCTCTACACTGACAGAACATAGAACCTCTACACTGACAGAACATAGAACCTCTACAATGACAGAACATATAACCTCTACACTGACAGAACATAGAACCTCTACACTGACAGACCATAGAACCTCTACAATGACAGAACATAGAACCACTACAATGACAGAACATATAACCACTACACTGACAGAACATAGAACCTCTACACTGACAGACCATAGAACCTCTACACTGACAGAACATATAACCACTACACTGACAGAACATATAACCACTACACTGACAGAACATATAACCACTACACTGACAGAACATAGAACATATACACTGACAGAACATAGAACCTCTACACTGACAGAACATAGAACCACTACAATGACAGAACATATAACCACTACAATGACAGAACATAGAACCTCTACACTGACAGACCATAGAACCTCTACACTGACAGACCATAGAACCCAGTACACTGACAGAACATATAACCTCTACACTGACAGAACATAGAACCTCTACACTGACAGAACATATAACCACTACAATGACAGAACATATAACCACTACAATGACAGAACATAGAACCTCTACACTGACAGACCATAGAACCTCTACACTGACAGAACATATAACCACTACAATGACAGAACATATAACCTCTACACTGACAGAACATAGAACCTTTACACTGACAGAACATAGAACCACTACAATGACAGAACATATAACCACTACACTGACAGAACATAGAACCTCTACACTGACAGAACATAGAACCTCTACACTGACAGAACATATAACCACTACAATGACAGAACATATAACCACTACAATGACAGAACATATAACCACTACACTGACAGAACATAGAACCTCTACACTGACAGAACATAGAACCTCTACACTGACAGAACATAGAACCTCTACACTGACAGAACATAGAACCACTACACTGACAGAACATAGAACACACTACACTGACAGAACATATAACCACTACAATGACAGAACATATAACCACTACACTGACAGAACATAGAACCTCTACACTGACAGAACATAGAACCACTACAATGACAGAATATAGAACCTCTACACTGACAGAACATATAACCACTACAATGACAGAACATATAACCACTACACTGACAGAACATAGAACCTCTACACTGACAGAACATAGAACCTCTACACTGACAGAACATAGAACCTCTACACTGACAGAACATATAACCACTACAATGACAGAACATATAACCACTACAATGACAGAACATATAACCACTACACTGACAGAACATAGAACCTCTACACTGACAGAACATATAACCACTACAATGACAGAACATATAACCACTACACTGACAGAACATATAACCACTACACTGACAGAACATAGAACCTCTACACTGACAGAACATAGAACCACTACAATGACAGAACATATAACCACTACAATGACAGAACATAGAACCTCTACACTGACAGACCATAGAACCTCTACACTGACAGACCATAGAACCCAGTACACTGACAGAACATATAACCTCTACACTGACAGAACATAGAACCCAGTACACTGACAGAACATAGAACCACTACACTGACAGAACATATAACCACTACAATGACAGAACATATAACCACTACACTGACAGAACATATAACCACTACACTGACAGAACATAGAACCTCTACACTGACAGAACATAGAACCACTACAATGACAGAACATATAACCACTACAATGACAGAACATAGAACCTCTACACTGACAGACCATAGAACCTCTACAATGACAGAACATATAACCACTACAATGACAGAACATATAACCTCTACACTGACAGAACATAGAACCTCTACACTGACAGAACATAGAACATATACACTGACAGAACATAGAACCTCTACACTGACAGAACATAGAACCTCTACACTGACAGAACATAGAACCACTACAATGACAGAACATATAACCACTACAATGACAGAACATAGAACCTCTACACTGACAGACCATAGAACCTCTACACTGACAGACCATAGAACCCAGTACACTGACAGAACATAGAACCTCTACACTGACAGAACATAGAACCTCTACACTGACAGAACATATAACCACTACAATGACAGAACATATAACCACTACAATGACAGAACATAGAACCTCTACACTGACAGACCATAGAACCTCTACACTGACAGAACATATAACCACTACAATGACAGAACATATAATCTCTACACTGACAGAACATAGAACCTTTACACTGACAGAACATAGAACCACTACAATGACAGAACCTATAACCACTACACTGACAGAACATAGAACCTCTACACTGACAGACCATAGAACCTCTACAATGACAGAACATAGAACCTCTACAATGACAGAACATATAACCTCTACACTGACAGAACATAGATCCTCTACACTGACAGACCATAGAACCTCTACAATGATAGAACATAGAACCACTACAATGACAGAACATATAACCACTACACTGACAGAACATAGAACCTCTACACTGACAGACCATAGAACCTCTACACTGACAGAACATATAACCACTACACTGACAGAACATATAACCACTACACTGACAGAACATATAACCACTACACTGACAGAACATAGAACATATACACTGACAGAACATAGAACCTCTACACTGACAGAACATAGAACCACTACAATGACAGAACATATAACCACTACAATGACAGAACATAGAACCTCTACACTGACAGACCATAGAACCTCTACACTGACAGACCATAGAACCCAGTACACTGACAGAACATATAACCTCTACACTGACAGAACATAGAACCTCTACACTGACAGAACATATAACCACTACAATGACAGAACATATAACCACTACAATGACAGAACATAGAACCTCTACACTGACAGACCATAGAACCTCTACACTGACAGAACATATAACCACTACAATGACAGAACATATAACCTCTACACTGACAGAACATAGAACCTTTACACTGACAGAACATAGAACCACTACAATGACAGAACATATAACCAGTACACTGACAGAACATAGAACCTCTACACTGACAGACCATAGAACCTCTACAATGACAGAACATAGAACCTCTACAATGACAGAACATATAACCTCTACACTGACAGAACATAGAACCTCTACACTGACAGACCATAGAACCTCTACAATGACAGAACATAGAACCACTACAATGACAGAACATATAACCACTACACTGACAGAACATAGAACCTCTACACTGACAGACCATAGAACCTCTACAATGACAGAACATAGAACCTCTACAATGACAGAACATATAACCTCTACACTGACAGAACATAGAACCTCTACACTGACAGACCATAGAACCTCTACAATGACAGAACATATAACCACTACACTGACAGAACATAGAACCTCTACACTGACAGAACATATAACCACTACACTGACAGAACATAGAACCTCTACACTGACAGACCATAGAACCTCTACACTGACAGAACATATAACCACTACACTGACAGAACATAGAACCTCTACACTGACAGACCATAGAACCTCTACACTGACAGAACATAGAACATATACACTGACAGAACATAGAACCCAGTACACTGACATAACATAGAACCTCTACACTGACAGAACATAGAACACACATAGAACCTCTACACTTATATCACTTCCTGAACATTCTGGTTGAGACATGCAGAGTAAAGTCCCCTCCTGCTCCACACTGAGAAGACAGAACACTTTACAACTGACTAAAGTCGAGAGAGGAAGCGTGAGAAAGACTGTCCTTATCAGATCGGTTGTCTAGATAAATGACGTGAAACGTCCTTATCAATTTCTCTCAGATGGAAAGCCAGTTGAATATTAGAGGAACTTGCCTTGATGTCAGGGGGAATGACTCAACTGAGTTGGACCAAACAAAAATGAATGATTCAACTGAACTGATCAGGACTGAACCTGACTGAATCATTTAATTGAACTGAGTTGGACTACATAGAACTCTGCCACCCCAGGTAACTTAAGCTGGCAACACAACCAGATAAAAGAAGGGATTAAAGAACACCTTACGGCATGACATAGACTGATAAGAGACACATTTTTATATATTTTGTATTGTATTATGTAGTGTTATGTATTTTATTTATTGTGTTTTGTTTCCTGTTTGGACCACAGGAAGAGAATTGGGGATCCTAATAAGATACGAAATAGTTAATACTAAACTGAGCTGAGTTAGACTTAACTACACTGACTGAAATGATTAGGACTGAAATGAACATAATAGTTTAACTGAACTGAGTTGGATTGAACTAGACTGAATGACTAAACTGAATTGAGTTGGACAGCACCTGTTACATCTGCTCCTGCCAAGCCCTCTACTTCTCATCCTGTGTCTCCCTAACCTGCTGCCACTCCCCCAGTGCTCTCTCCCTCTATCTCTGTGTGTGGGTGTATGTGATTGTGTGAGTGGAGACAGGTGTGCTGGAGGCAGAGCAGATCCCCACCAGCTGCAACCTGTTCCATAATCAAGATCTCTACAAAAGCCCTGCCACTTTCATGCTGCCAGATCGTAGCCTCTACTCAGTCAGTCTGTGTTTCAAGCCATTTGTTTCTGCATATATCTTGTTGTGCCTGTTTTTCCCTAGCCTGATGCTGATTTTCTCTCCGCTACAGTTCCGTCAGTACTGACTCTGGTCCCTGTCTCCAGTCACTCGTCTCGTCAGTCCTGCTTCTCTGTCCTGGAGCCCCACTCTACTGCTTCCTTGGATTCTGCTCCGGACCTGCTTACCCTGCCCCTACTACCCTTGCCTCAGCCACAGTTCCTGGTTCCCTACTACCCGCCTGAGCTTCCCCTGGCCTGCACCCCATCTCACCCCAACTGTTCAATAAATACCATAATTACCTTATCCCTGTCTCACTGTCTGAGTCTGCACTTGGGTTCACCTGCTCAACCATGCATAACAGCACCAGAATGAATGATTGAACTGAAACAATTTGGATTGAGCCAGACTAAATTATTCAACTGAACTGATTAGGGCTGAATGATTCAACTGAACTGAGTTGGAGAGCACCAGAATGAATGACTCAACTGAACTGAATTGGAATGAGCAAGAATGAATGACTGAACTGATTAGGGCTGAACCAGACTGAATGATTCAACTGAACTTAACTGGATTGAACCAGACTGATTCAACTGAAGCCAATAAATGATTCAACTGAACTGAGACAGTCTGAACAAAATTAAATGATTAAACTGAACAGATCAGGACTGAACCAGACTGAATGATTCAACTGAACTAATTTGGATCATGCACCTTGGTGGGTTAGGGAGGAGGTCAATGCACCTTGGTGGGTTAGGGAGGAGGGCCATGCACCTTGGTGGGTTAGGGAGGAGAGCCATGCACCTTGGTGGGTTAGGGAGGTCAATGTACCTTGGTGGGTTAGGGAGGAGGGCAATGCACCTTGGTGGGTTAGGGAGGAGGGCCATGCACCTTGGTGGGTTAGGGAGGAGCTCAATGCACCTTGGTGGGTTAGGGAGGAGGGCCATACACCTTGGTGGGTTAGGGAGGAGGGCCATGAACCTTGGTGGGTTAGGGAGGAGGGCCATGCACCTTGGTGGGTTAGGGAGGGGGGCCATGCACCTTGGTGGGTTAGGGAGGGGGGCCATGCACCTTGGTGGGTTAGGGAGGAGGTCCATGCGCCTTGGTGGGTTAGGGAGGAGGTCAATGCACCTTGGTGGGTTAGGGAGGAGGTCCATGCACCTTGGTGGGTTAGGGAGGAGGTCAATGCACCTTGGTGGGTTAGGGAGGAGGACAATGCACCTTGGTGGGTTAGGGAGGAGGGCCATGCACCTTGGTGGGTTAGGGAGGAGGTCAATGCACCTTGGTGGGTTAGGGAAGAGATCAATGCACCTTGTTGGGTTAGGGAGGAGGTCAATGCACCTTGGTGGGTTAGGGAGGAGGGCCATGCACCTTGGTGGGTTAGGGAGGAGGACAATGCACCTTGGTGGGTTAGGGAGGAGGGCCATGCACCTTGGTGGGATAGGGAGGAGGGCCATGCACCTTGGTGGGTTAGGGAGGAGGTCAATGCACCTTGGTGGGTTAGGGAGGAGGTCAATGCACCTTGGTGGGTTAGGGAGGAGGTCAATGCACCTTGGTGGGTTAGGGAGGAGGGCCATGCACCTTGGTGGGTTAGGGAGGAGGTCAATGCACCTTGGTGGGTTAGGGAGGAGGTCAATGCACCTTGGTGGGTTAGGGAGGAGGACAATGCACCTTGGTGGGTTAGGGAGGAGGGCCATGCACCTTGGTGGGATAGGGAGGAGGGCCATGCACCTTGGTGGGTTAGGGAGGAGGTCAATGCACCTTGGTGGGTTAGGGAGGAGGTCAATGCACCTTGGTGGGTTAGGGAGGAGGTCAATGCACCTTGGTGGGTTAGGGAGGAGGGCCATGCACCTTGGTGGGATAGGGAGGAGGGCCATGCACCTTGGTGGGATAGGGAGGAGGGCCATGCACCTTGTTGGGTTAGGGAGGAGGTCAATGCACCTTGGTGGGTTAGGGAGGAGGGCCATGCACCTTGTTGGGTTAGGGAGGAGGTCAATGCACCTTGGTGGGTTAGGGAGGAGGGCCATGCACCTTGTTGAGTTAGTGTTGGAGGAGGGCCATGCACCTTGGTGGGTTAGGGAGGAGGGCCATGCACCTTGGTGGGTTAGGGAGGAGGGCCATGCACCTTGGTGGGTTAGGGAGGAGGTCAATGCACCTTGGTGGGTTAGGGAGGAGGGCCATGCACCTTGGTGGGTTAGGGAGGAGGTCAATGCACCTTGGTGGGTTAGGGAGGAGGTCAATGCACCTTGTTGGGTTAGGGAGGAGGGCCATGCACCTTGGTGGGTTAGGGAGGAGGGCCATGCACCTTGGTGGGTTAGGGAGGAGGTCAATGCACCTTGGTGGGTTAGGGAGGAGCTCAATGCACCTTGGTGGGTTAGGGAGGAGGGCCATGCACCTTGGTGGGATAGGGAGGAGGGCCATGCACCTTGGTGGGTTAGGGAGGAGGTCAATGCACCTTGTTGGGTTAGGGAGGAGGGCCATGCACCTTGGTGGGTTAGGGAGGAGTTCAATGCACCTTGTTGGGTTAGGGAGGAGGTCAATGCACCTTGGTGGGTTAGGGAGCAGGGCCATGCACCTTAGTGGGTTAGGGAGGAGTTCAATGCACCTTGTTGGGTTAGGGAGGAGGTCAATGCACCTTGTTGGGTTAGGGAGGAGGTCAATGCACCTTGTTGGGTTAGGGAGGAGGACAATGCACCTTGGTGGGTTAGGGAGGAGTTCAATGCACCTTGTTGGGTTAGGGAGGAGGTCAATGCACCTTGGTGGGTTAGGGAGGAGGGCCATGCACCTTGGTGGGTTAGGGAGGAGGGCAATGCACCTTGGTGGGTTAGGGAGGAGGGCCATGCACCTTGTTGAGTTAGGGTTGGAGGACGGGCCATGCACCTTGGTGGGTTAGGGAGGAGGGCCATGCACCTTGGTGGGTTAGGGAGGAGGGCCATGCACCTTGGTGGGTTAGGGAGGAGGTCAATGCACCTTGGTGGGTTAGGGAGGAGGGCCATGCACCTTGGTGGGTTAGGGAGGAGGGCCATGCACCTTGGTGGGTTAGGGAGGAGGTCAATGCACCTTGTTGAGTTAGGGTTGGAGGAGGGCCATGCACCTTGGTGGGTTAGGGAGGAGGGCCATGCCCCTTGGTGGGTTAGGGAGGAGGGCCATGCACCTTGGTGGGTTAGGGAGGAGGGCCATGCACCTTGGTGGGTTAGGGAGGAGGGCCATGCACCTTGGTGGGTTAGGGAGGAGGTCCATGCACCTTGGTGGGTTAGGGAGGAGGTCAATGCACCTTGGTGGGTTAGGGAGGAGGGCCATGCACCTTGGTGGGTTAGGGAGGAGGTCCATGCACCTTGGTGGGTTAGGGAGGAGGTCCATGCACCTTGGTGGGTTAGGGAGGAGGTCAATGCACCTTGGTGGGTTAGGGAGGAGGTCCATGCACCTTGGTGGGTTAGGGAGGAGGACAATGCACCTTGGTGGGTTAGGGAGGAGTTCAATGCACCTTGTTGGGTTAGGGAGGAGGTCAATGCACCTTGGTGGGTTAGGGAGGAGGGCCATGCACCTTGGTGGGTTAGGGAGGAGGGCAATGCACCTTGGTGGGTTAGGGAGGAGGGCCATGCACCTTGTTGAGTTAGGGTTGGAGGACGGGCCATGCACCTTGGTGGGTTAGGGAGGAGGGCCATGCACCTTGGTGGGTTAGGGAGGAGGGCCATGCACCTTGGTGGGTTAGGGAGGAGGTCAATGCACCTTGGTGGGTTAGGGAGGAGGGCCATGCACCTTGGTGGGTTAGGGAGGAGGGCCATGCACCTTGGTGGGTTAGGGAGGAGGTCAATGCACCTTGTTGAGTTAGGGTTGGAGGAGGGCCATGCACCTTGGTGGGTTAGGGAGGAGGGCCATGCCCCTTGGTGGGTTAGGGAGGAGGGCCATGGACCTTGGTGGGTTAGGGAGGAGGGCCATGCACCTTGGTGGGTTAGGGAGGAGGGCCATGCACCTTGGTGGGTTAGGGAGGAGGTCCATGCACCTTGGTGGGTTAGGGAGGAGGTCAATGCACCTTGGTGGGTTAGGGAGGAGGGCCATGCACCTTGGTGGGTTAGGGAGGAGGTCCATGCACCTTGGTGGGTTAGGGAGGAGGTCCATGCACCTTGGTGGGTTAGGGAGGAGGTCAATGCACCTTGGTGGGTTAGGGAGGAGGTCCATGCACCTTGGTGGGTTAGGGAGGAGGTCAATGCACCTTGGTGGGTTAGGGAGGAGGGCCATGCACCTTGGTGGGTTAGGGAGGAGGTCCATGTACCTTGGTGGGTTAGGGAGGAGGTCAATGCACCTTGGTGGGTTAGGGAGGAGGGCCATGCACCTTGGTGGGTTAGGGAGGAGGTCAATGCACCTTGGTGGGTTAGGGAGGAGGGCCATGCACCTTGGTGGGTTAGGGAGGAGGTCCATGCACCTTGGTGGGTTAGGGAGGAGGTCAATGCACCTTGGTGGGTTAGGGAGGAGGGCCATGCACCTTGGTGGGTTAGGGAGGAGGGCCATGAACCTTGGTGGGTTAGGGAGGTGGGCAATGCACCTTGGTGGGTTAGGGAGGAGGTAAATGCACCTTGGTGGGTTAGGGAGGAGGTCAATGCACCTTGGTGGGTTAGGGAGGAGATCAATGCACCTTGGTGGGTTAGGGAGGAGGTCAATGCACCTTGGTGGGTTAGGGAGGAGGTCCATGCACCTTGGTGGGTTAGGGAGGAGGTCAATGCACCTTGGTGGGTTAGGGAGGAGGTCAATGCACCTTGGTGGGTTAGGGAGGAGGTCCATGCACCTTGGTGGGTTAGGGAGGAGGTCAATGCACCTTGGTGGGTTAGGGAGGAGGGCCATGCACCTTGGTGGGTTAGGGAGGAGGGCCATGCACCTTAGTGGGTTAGGGAGGAGGGCCATGCCCCTTGGTGGGTTAGGGAGGAGGGCCATGGACCTTGGTGGGTTAGGGAGGAGGGCCATGCACCTTGGTGGGTTAGGGAGGAGGTCAATGCACCTTGGTGGGTTAGGGAGGAGGGCCATGCACCTTGGTGGGTTAGGGTTGGAGGAGGGCCATGCACCTTGGTGGGTTAGGGTTGGAGGAGGGCCATGCACCTTGGTGGGTTAGGGAGGAGGGCCATGCACCTTGGTGGGTTAGGGAGGAGGTCAATGCACCTTGGTGGGTTAGGGAGGAGGGCCATGCACCTTGGTGGGTTAGGGAGGAGGTCAATGCACCTTGGTGGGTTAGGGAGGAGGTCAATGCACCTTGGTGGGTTAGGGAGGAGGTCAATGCACCTTGGTGGGTTAGGGAGGAGGGCCATGCACCTTGGTGGGTTAGGGAGGAGGGCCATGCACCTTGGTGGGTTAGGGAGGAGGTCAATGCACCTTGGTGGGTTAGGGAGGAGGTCAATGCACCTTGGTGGGTTAGGGAGGAGGTCCATGCACCTTGGTGGGTTAGGGAGGAGGGCCATGCACCTTGGTGGGTTAGGGAGGAGGTCAATGCACCTTGTGGGTTAGGGAGAAGGGCCATGCACCTTTGTGGGTTAGGGAGGAGGTCAATGCACCTTGGTGGGTTAGGGAGGAGGGCCATGCCCCTTGGTGGGTTAGGGAGGAGGTCAATGCACCTTGTTGGGTTAGGGAGGAGGGCCATGCACCTTGGTGGGTTAGGGAGGAGGGCCATGCACCTTGGTGGGTTAGGGAGGAGTTCAATGCACCTTGGTGGGTTAGGGAGGAGGTCAATGCACCTTGGTGGGTTAGGGAGGAGTTCAATGCACCTTGGTGGGTTAGGGAGGAGGTCAATGCACCTTGTTGGGTTAGGGAGGAGTTAATTCACCTTGGTGGGTTAGGGAGGAGGGCCATGCACCTTGGTGGGTTAGGGTTGGAGGAGGGCCATGCACCTTGGTGGGTTAGGGTTGGAGGAGGGCCATGCACCTTGGTGGGTTAGGGAGGAGGTCAATGCACCTTGGTGGGTTAGGGAGGAGGTCAATGCACCTTGGTGGGTTAGGGAGGAGGGCCATGCACCTTGGTGGGTTAGGGAGGAGGGCCATGCACCTTGGTGGGTTAGGGAGGAGGTCAATGCACCTTGGTGGGTTAGGGAGGAGGACAATGCACCTTGTTGAGTTAGGGAGGAGGGCCATGCACCTTGGTGGGTTAGGGAGGAGGGCCATGCACCTTGGTGGGTTAGGGAGGAGGGCCATGCACCTTGGTGGGTTAGGGAGGAGGGCCATGCACCTTGGTGGGTTAGGGAGGAGGTCAATGCACCTTGGTGGGTTAGGGAGGAGGGCCATGCACCTTGTTGAGTTAGGGAGGAGGGCCATGCACCTTGGTGGGTTAGGGAGGAGGTCAATGCACCTTGGTGGGTTAGGGAGGAGGGCCATGCACCTTGGTGGTTTAGGGAGGAGGACAATGCACCTTGGTGGGTTAGGGAGGAGGGCCATGCACCTTGGTGGGTTAGGGAGGAGGTCAATGCACCTTGGTGGGTTAGGGATGAGGGCCATGCACCTTGGTGGGTTAGGGTTGGAGGAGGGCCATGCACCTTGGTGGGTTAGGGAGGAGGGCAATGAACCTTAGTGGGTTAGGGTTGGAGGAGGGCCATGCACCTTGGTGGGTTAGGGAGGAGGGCCATGCACCTTGGTGGGTTAGGGAGGAGGGCCATGCACCTTGGTGGGTTTGGGAGGAGGGCAATGCACCTTGGTGGGTTAGGGAGGAGGGCCATGAACCTTGGTGGGTTAGGGTTGGAGGAGGGCCATGCACCTTGGTGGGTTAGGGAGGAGGGCCATGCACCTTGGTGGGTTAGGGAGGAGTTCAATGCACCTTGGTGGGTTAAGGAGGAGGTCAATTCACCTTGGTGGGTTAGGGAGGAGGGCCATGCACCTTGTTGGGTTAGGGAGGAGGTCAATGCACCTTGGTGGGTTAGGGAGGAGGGCCATGCACCTTGGTGGGTTAGGGAGGAGGGCCATGCACCTTGGTGGGTTAGGGTTGGAGGAGGGCCATGCACCTTGGTGGGTTAGGGAGGAGGGCAATGCACCTTGGTGGGTTAGGGTTGGAGGAGGGCCATGCACCTTGGTGGGTTAGGGAGGAGGGCCATGCACCTTGGTGGGTTAGGGAGGAGGTCAATGCACCTTGGTGGGTTAGGGAGGAGGGCCATGCACCTTGGTGGGTTAGGGAGGAGCTCAATGCACCTTGGTGGGTTAGGGAGGAGGGCCATGCACCTTGGTGGGTTAGGGAGGAGGGCCATGCACCTTGGTGGGTTAGGGTTGGAGGAGGGCCATGCACCTTGGTGGGTTAGGGAGGAGGGCCATGCACCTTGGTGGGTTAGGGAGGAGGGCCATGCACCTTGGTGGGTTAGGGAGGAGGGCCATGCACCTTGGTGGGTTATGGAGGAGGTCAATGCACCTTGGTGGGTTAGGGAGGAGGGCCATGCACCTTGGTGGGTTAGGGTTGGAGGAAGGCCATGCACCTTGGTGGGTTAGGGTTGGAGGAGGGCCATGCACCTTGGTGGGTTAGGGAGGAGGGCCATGCACCTTGGTGGGTTAGGGAGGAGGGCCATGCACCTTGGTGGGTTAGGGAGGAGGGCCATGCACCTTGGTGGGTTAGGGAGGAGGGCCATGCACCTTGGTGGGTTAGGGAGGAGGGCCATGCACCTTGGTGGGTTAGGGAGGAGGGCCATGCACCTTGGTGGGTTAGGGAAGAGGTCAATGCACCTTGGTGGGTTAGGGAGGAGGTCAATGCACCTTGTTGGGTTAGGGAGGAGGGCCATGCACCTTAGTGGGTTAGGGAGGAGGGCCATGCACCTTGGTGGGTTAGGGAGGAGGGCCCTGCACCTTGGTGGGTTAGGGAGGAGGTCCATGCACCTTGGTGGGTTAGGGAGGAGGTCAATGCACCTTGGTGGGTTAGGGAGGAGGTCAATGCACCTTGGTGGGTTAGGGAGGAGGGCCATGCACCTTGGTGGGTTAGGGAGGAGGGCCATGCACCTTGGTGGGTTAGGGTTGGAGGAGGGCCATGCACCTTGGTGGGTTAGGGAGGAGGTCAATGCACCTTGGTGGGTTAGGGAGGAGGTCAATGCACCTTGGTGGGTTAGGGAGGAGGGCCATGCACCTTGGTGGGTTAGGGAGGAGGGCCATGCACCTTGGTGGGTTAGGGCTGGAGGACAATGCACCTTGTTGAGTTAGGGAGGAGGGCCATGCACCTTGGTGGGTTAGGGAGGAGGGCCATGCACCTTGGTGGGTTAGGGAGGAGGGCCATGCACCTTGGTGGGTTAGGGAGGAGGGCCATGCACCTTGGTGGGTTAGGGAGGAGGTCAATGCACCTTGGTGGGTTAGGGAGGAGGGCCATGCACCTTGTTGAGTTAGGGAGGAGGGCCATGCACCTTGGTGGGTTAGGGAGGAGGTCAATGCACCTTGGTGGGTTAGGGAGGAGGGCCATGCACCTTGGTGGGTTAGGGAGGAGGACAATGCACCTTGTTGAGTTAGGGAGGAGGGCCATGCACCTTGGTGGGTTAGGGAGGAGGTCAATGCACCTTGGTGGGTTAGGGATGAGGGCCATGCACCTTGGTGGGTTAGGGTTGGAGGAGGGCCATGCACCTTGGTGGGTTAGGGAGGAGGGCAATGAACCTTAGTGGGTTAGGGTTGGAGGAGGGCCATGCACCTTGGTGGGTTAGGGAGGAGGGCCATGCACCTTGGTGGGTTAGGGAGGAGGGCCATGCACCTTGGTGGGTTTGGGAGGAGGGCAATGCACCTTGGTGGGTTAGGGAGGAGGGCCATGAACCTTGGTGGGTTAGGGTTGGAGGAGGGCCATGCACCTTGGTGGGTTAGGGAGGAGGGCCATGCACCTTGGTGGGTTAGGGAGGAGTTCAATGCACCTTGGTGGGTTAAGGAGGAGGTCAATTCACCTTGGTGGGTTAGGGAGGAGGGCCATGCACCTTGTTGGGTTAGGGAGGAGGTCAATGCACCTTGTTGGGTTAGGGAGGAGGGCCATGCACCTTGGTGGGTTAGGGAGGAGGGCCATGCACCTTGGTGGGTTAGGGTTGGAGGAGGGCCATGCACCTTGGTGGGTTAGGGAGGAGGGCAATGCACCTTGGTGGGTTAGGGTTGGAGGAGGGCCATGCACCTTGGTGGGTTAGGGAGGAGGGCCATGCACCTTGGTGGGTTAGGGAGGAGGTCAATGCATCTTGGTGGGTTAGGGAGGAGGGCCATGCACCTTGGTGGGTTAGGGAGGAGCTCAATGCACCTTGGTGGGTTAGGGAGGAGGGCCATGCACCTTGGTGGGTTAGGGAGGAGGGCCATGCACCTTGGTGGGTTAGGGTTGGAGGAGGGCCATGCACCTTGGTGGGTTAGGGAGGAGGGCCATGCACCTTGGTGGGTTAGGGAGGAGGGCCATGCACCTTGGTGGGTTAGGGAGGAGGGCCATGCACCTTGGTGGGTTATGGAGGAGGTCAATGCACCTTGGTGGGTTAGGGAGGAGGGCCATGCACCTTGGTGGGTTAGGGTTGGAGGAAGGCCATGCACCTTGGTGGGTTAGGGTTGGAGGAGGGCCATGCACCTTGGTGGGTTAGGGAGGAGGGCCATGCACCTTGGTGGGTTAGGGAGGAGGGCCATGCACCTTGGTGGGTTAGGGAGGAGGGCCATGCACCTTGGTGGGTTAGGGAGGAGGGCCATGCACCTTGGTGGGTTAGGGAGGAGGGCCATGCACCTTGGTGGGTTAGGGAGGAGGGCCATGCACCTTGGTGGGTTAGGGAAGAGGTCAATGCACCTTGGTGGGTTAGGGAGGAGGTCAATGCACCTTGTTGGGTTAGGGAGGAGGGCCATGCACCTTAGTGGGTTAGGGAGGAGGGCCATGCACCTTGGTGGGTTAGGGAGGAGGGCCCTGCACCTTGGTGGGTTAGGGAGGAGGTCCATGCACCTTGGTGGGTTAGGGAGGAGGTCAATGCACCTTGGTGGGTTAGGGAGGAGGTCAATGCACCTTGGTGGGTTAGGGAGGAGGGCCATGCACCTTGGTGGGTTAGGGAGGAGGGCCATGCACCTTGGTGGGTTAGGGAGGTCAATGCACCTTGGTGGGTTAGGGAGGAGGTCAATGCACCTTGGTGGGTTAGGGAGGAGGTCAATGCACCTTGGTGGGTTAGGGAGGAGGGCCATGCACCTTGGTGGGTTAGGGAGGAGGGCCATGCACCTTGGTGGGTTAGGGCTGGAGGAGGGCCATGCACCTTGGTGGGTTAGGGAGGAGGGCCTCCTACAACCCATCTGGTGACATAACGATTGATGCTTGAATGTCGTTAGACAAATACAAATATTCTCTCTCTATCCATAATAATCCCATCACGTAGGCTAGCTTACCTGCACTATCTGCGAGCTGTTGGCTAGAGTGCACGTGCCAAGACCAGGGTGGGCACAGTTGCTATTTAACACAATAGTTTTTGTGACATAACCATTGGTAGAGTTGAAAATATTTTCTATATGCAGATTTTAGAATATTCACATGAAAATATGTTGCCAATTGGATGGAAACCTAGCTAATAACAATTTTAAAAAATGGTTTCTCCCTAGGCAACTAGGTCCAGTAACTATTGAAGTTCAAACAGCTAACATTCTCTGAAGAACACAGTTACTGACACTTGTTTGGGACATTGAACGGAGAGGTCAACCAATAGAAACTCACCTGGTCTTTCTCTGGTTTGTCGGAGATGTCGTTCATGCTGCTTGAGGCCAGGTTCCGATGTGTGGTGTTTGGACTGCCTATGAGTGAACAACAGCCTTGAAGGTTAACAACCTACTCTGCTGTTAAAGACTGAACTGAATGGAGACAGCAGAACACACAGTGTACCAGCCGACACTGCAGGGTGGAGATACTGCTGAAGGCAATACATCTGTGAACATAAATCTGATGTCACTGTAGTGATTCAACAGTTTGTTACCTCATTCCTCTGGATAGATAGAGGGGGACAGTCAGTTTGATGCACCCAGAGGAAAATGGCCTTTTCTATGTTGTCACTGGGGAAAAATACCTTCTCTAAAAATAGGGTGTGAATAACATTCAGACTTGGTGTTAATCTGTGTGGATTTAGTAGACTAGGTAGAATGGACTAAATTTGGATGACAACTGTCAGAATTGAATTCCAGTCATCTAAGATCTATCATGGAGGACAGATAAGCGGCTCTGTTCTGGCCTAACGAGGCAGATTCCTCATGAAAGAAAATAACTTATTTGTGATAAGATACAGTGGGGGAAAGGGGACAGCTGGTTGTTTGGATCTATGGACCAACACTAGCTCCAGATTTCGAATGAGAACATACTTGGCCAGTCTATGATGCTGGAGATCTACAATACAGTAGCATGACTTACTAAGCCAGTCCATGCTGGGGCTTCGTTGGGTCTGCAGCTCCTCCAATGAGGCACGGACTGTTAGACAAGGCACTGAGTTTTCAAGCGGACTACGGGCTTAAGTGGCAGAACCCAACCCACGGAAGACAGAAGCAAAGGGAGCAGGAGGAATGGAAGAAAGGAAAGAAAGAAGGAGGGAGAAAAATAGTGGATTAATCAAAGGCAAGTGTTAGTTAGACAGACAGAAGCAGTGGAATTATACAGTGTTAGTTAGACAGACAGAAGCAGTGGAATTATACAGTGTTAGTTAGACAGACAGAAGCAGTGGAATTATACAGTGTTAGTTAGTCAGACAGACTCAAATGAGTAAGGGTAGGGTTAAAAGAGAAGCAGATAGAACAGGAAATGATAGATAAACTGGTGAAGCAGAGTGAAAGATGGTTATCTGGAAAGAACAGAGTTTCGGCTTGGACATACTTAGTTACATTGGATCTGTTATGTTAGACCACTATAGTTACATAGGATCTGTTACAATATACCACTACACTGACCTACAAAGCAAAAAGGCAGTAACTGCTCATTTGGTCGAAAATGAGTTAGTCATTTCTGCTACATTATATAAATGCTTAATCACGTGGTCAAGTATCCTGCCTATATTGTATTGTGTTTTGGAGGACATGGGGGTGATGTTAGCAGTAACTGCATAAAGTTACTGTGAAACCAATCTGGTATTATATAGTGTATTTTATTGAAAACCAAAGCTGGTTGATACACACAAATCGATGTGAAAAATTCCACTAATTAATTAAAATGTCCTTTTCACCACTACAACATATCAATAAAACAGATCGATGACTTCGATGTTCCATTAACCAGTCATTGTTATAAATGTCAGAGCAGGTAATAAAAAACAGATTATTTACAGACCCAAGGTTACCTGGGAAACTGATCACCTTTAATACCATGAAATCTGTTCCGACCAGATATTTATTTTATTTATCATTGATTAATATAATCAAACAAAAATCTGTGTATGATGATGAATTCAGTGTTATGATTTTACAGCAATGAAAGATTAAATGAAAAGTTCAACTCCAGAACAGCCTCAGCTTAACTAAATGAATTCTACATCTAAACTGATGTGAATGACTTGGTTCTACTGTTCTGCCATAGAACATCCCTGTTCGATAAGGAACTATGTTCAGTACAGTTCACTTGAGGTTTAGGACTTTTCGTTCCATTTCTTAAATGTGAATATTATGCAAACTTGGCACATTTAAAATCTGGTCCTACATGTCCAACAGCTATCAGCATTTACTCTACAGAATCAACCAGTCTGGTCCTACATGTCCAACAGCTATCAGCATTTACTCTACAGAATCAACCAGTCTGGTCCTACATGTCCAACAGCTATCAGCATTTACTCTACAGAATCAACCAGTCTGGTTCTACATGTCCAACAGCTATCAGCATTTACTCTACAGAATCAACCAGTCTGGTCCTACATGTCCAACAGCTATCAGCATTTACTCTACAGAATCAACCAGTCTGGTTCTACATGTCCAACAGCTATCAGCATTTACTCTACAGAATCAACCAGTCTGGTCCTACATGTCCAACAGCTATCAGCATTTACTCTACAGAATCAACCAGTCTGGTCCTACATGTCCAACAGCTATCAGCATTTACTCTACAGAATCAACCAGTCTGGTCCTACATGTCCAACAGCTATCAGCATTTACTCTACAGAATCAACCAGTCTGGTCCTACATGTCCAACAGCTATCAGCATTTACTCTACAGAATCAACCAGTCTGGTCCTACATGTCCAACAGCTATCAGCATTTACTCTACAGAATCAACCAGTCTGGTCCTACATGTCCAACAGCTATCAGCATTTACTCTACAGAATCAACCAGTCTGGTCCTACATGTCCAACAGCTATCAGCATTTACTCTACAGAATCAACCAGTCTGGTCCTACATGTCCAACAGCTATCAGCATTTACTCTACAGAATCAACCAGTCTGGTCCTACATGTCCAACAGCTATCAGCATTTACTCTACAGAATCAACCAGTCTGGTTCTACATGTCCAACAGCTATCAGCATTTACTCTACAGAATCAACCAGTCTGGTCCTACATGTCCAACAGCTATCAGCATTTACTCTACAGAATCAACCAGTCTGGTCCTACATGTCCAACAGCTATCAGCATTTACTCTACAGAATCAACCAGTCTGGTCCTACATGTCCAACAGCTATCAGCATTTACTCTACAGAATCAACCAGTCTGGTCCTACATGTCCAACAGCTATCAGCATTTACTCTACAGAATCAACCAGTCTGGTTCTACATGTCCAACAGCTATCAGCATTTACTCTACAGAATCAACCAGTCTGGTCCTACATGTCCAACAGCTATCAGCATTTACTCTACAGAATCAACCAGTCTGGTCCTACATGTCCAACAGCTATCAGCATTTACTCTACAGAATCAACCAGTCTGGTCCTACATGTCCAACAGCTATCAGCATTTACTCTACAGAATCAACCAGTCTGGTCCTACATGTCCAACAGCTATCAGCATTTACTCTACAGAATCAACCAGTCTGGTTCTACATGTCCAACAGCTATCAGCATTTACTCTACAGAATCAACCAGTCTGGTCCTACATGTCCAACAGCTATCAGCATTTACTCTACAGAATCAACCAGTCTGGTCCTACATGTCCAACAGCTATCAGCATTTACTCTACAGAATCAACCAGTCTGGTCCTACATGTCCAACAGCTATCAGCATTTACTCTACAGAATCAACCAGTCTGGTCCTACATGTCCAACAGCTATCAGCATTTACTCTACAGAATCAACCAGTCTGGTCCTACATGTCCAACAGCTATCAGCATTTACTCTACAGAATCAACCAGTCTGGTTCTACATGTCCAACAGCTATCAGCATTTACTCTACAGAATCAACCAGTCTGGTCCTACATGTCCAACAGCTATCAGCATTTACTCTACAGAATCAACCAGTCTGGTCCTACATGTCCAACAGCTATCAGCATTTACTCTACAGAATCAACCAGTCTGGTCCTACATGTCCAACAGCTATCAGCATTTACTCTACAGAATCAACCAGTCTGGTCCTACATGTCCAACAGCTATCAGCATTTACTCTACAGAATCAACCAGTCTGGTCCTACATGTCCAACAGCTATCAGCATTTACTCTACAGAATCAACCAGTCTGGTCCTACATGTCCAACAGCTATCAGCATTTACTCTACAGAATCAACCAGTCTGGTTCTACATGTCCAACAGCTATCAGCATTTACTCTACAGAATCAACCAGTCTGGTTCTACATGTCCAACAGCTATCAGCATTTACTCTACAGAATCAACCAGTCTGGTCCTACATGTCCAACAGCTATCAGCATTTACTCTACAGAATCAACCAGTCTGGTCCTACATGTCCAACAGCTATCAGCATTTACTCTACAGAATCAACCAGTCTGGTCCTACATGTCCAACAGCTATCAGCATTTACTCTACAGAATCAACCAGTCTGGTTCTACATGTCCAACAGCTATCAGCATTTACTCTACAGAATCAACCAGTCTGGTTCTACATGTCCAACAGCTATCAGCATTTACTCTACAGAATCAACAAGGTGATGTGTGCTGATGGGAGCATCTCAACTCTTCTCTTAAAGGTGATGTGTGCTGATGGGGCATCTCAACTCTTCTCTTAAAGGTGATGTGTGCTGATGGGGGCATCTCAACTCTTCTCTTAAAGGTGATGTGTGCTGATGGGGGCATCTCAACTCTTCTCTTAAAGGTGATGTGTGCTGATGGGGGCATCTCAACTCTTCTCTTAAAGGTGATGTGTGCTGATGGGGGCATCTCAACTCTTCTCTTAAAGGTGATGTGTGCTGATGGGGCATCTCAACTCTTCTCTTAAAGGTGATGTGTGCTGATGGGGCATCTCAACTCTTCTCTTAAAGGTGATGTGTGCTGATGGGGGCATCTCAACTCTTCTCTTAAAGGTGATGTGTGCTGATGGGGGCCTCTCAACTCTTCTCTTAAAGGTGATGTGTGCTGATGGGGGCATCTCAACTCTTCTCTTAAAGGTGATGTGTGCTGATGGGGGCATCTCAACTCTTCTCTTAAAGGTGATGTGTGCTGATGGGGCATCTCAACTCTTCTCTTAAAGGTGATGTGTGCTGATGGGGCATCTCAACTATTCTCTTAAAGGTGATGTGTGCTGATGGGGGCATCTCAACTCTTCTCTTAAAGGTGATGTGTGCTGATGGGGACATCTCAACTCTTCTCTTAAAGGTGATGTGTGCTGATGGGGGCATCTCAACTCTTCTCTTAAAGGTGATGTGTGCTGATGGGGCATCTCAACTCTTCTCTTAAAGGTGATGTGTGCTGATGGGGGCATCTCAACTCTTCTCTTAAAGGTAATGTGTGCTGATGGGGCATCTCAACTCTTCTCTTAAAGGTGATGTGTGCTGATGGGGGCATCTCAACTCTTCTCTTAAAGGTGATGTGTGCTGATGGGAGCATCTCAACTCTTCTCTTAAAGGTAATGTGTGCTGATGGGGCATCTCAACTCTTCTCTTAAAGGTGATGTGTGCTGATGGGGGGGCAGTAAAGGTTCACTGATAGAACTCTACACTGTCTGCCTGTCCACCAAACTTTTCACCACAATAAATAAAAGAAACCTGCGTTGAGAACACAGACAACAAAAACAAGATTTTTTCCAAAATATTGATTCCTAACATTAATGGGGAAATTATAAAAAACATAGCAGATTAAAGGTGACACATGTATTAGCGTTATCCAGGTTGGTAAAGACACTGCATTATCCAGGTTGGTAAAGAGCCTACTTGCACTGGAGACCGTCTTGCCGATGTCAGCTAGCGAGCGCAGGTTGGACTTCTTCGTCTGGTGGCGATGTTTCCGTAGCAACGTGTACGTCACCTTGTCCTTTAGCTCCGCCTTCAGCAGACCGCTCTCTATCTGGCTGTTTGTGATCAACTCTGTTATAGACAGAGAGAGATGGAGGGATGGAGGAGCAGAGGAAGATGGAGGGATGGAGGAGCAGAGGAAGATGGAGGGATGGAGGAGCAGAGGAAGATGGAGGGATGGAGGAGCAGAGGAAGATGGAGGGATGGAGGAGCAGAGGAAGATGGAGGGATGGAGGAGCAGAGGAAGATGGAGGGATGGAGGAGCAGAGGAAGATGGAGGGATGGAGGAGCAGAGGAAGATAGAGGGATGGAGGAGCAGAGGAAGTGGAGGGATGGAGGAGCAGAGGAAGATAGAGGGATGGAGGAGCAGAGGAAGATGGAGGGATGGAGGAACAGAGGAAGATGGAGGGATGGAGGAGCAGAGGAAGATGGAGGGATGGAGGAGCAGAGGAAGATGGAGGGATGGAGGAGCAGAGGAAGATGGAGACAGAGGAAGATGGAGGGATGGAGGAGCAGAGGAAGATAGAGGGATGGAGGAGCAGAGGAAGATGGAGGGATGGAGGAGCAGAGGAAGATGGAGGGATGGAGGAGCAGAGGAAGATGGAGACAGAGGAAGATGGAGGGATGGAGGAACAGAGGAAGATGGAGGGATGGAGGAACAGAGGAAGATGGAGGGATGGAGGAGCAGAGGAAGATGGAGGGATGGAGGAGCAGAGGAAGATGGAGGAGCAGAGGAATATGGAGGGATGGAGGAACAGAGGAAGATGGAGACAGAGGAAGATGGAGGGATGGAGGAGCAGAGGAAGATGGAGGGATGGAGGAGCAGAGGAAGATGGAGACAGAGGAAGATGGAGGGATGGAGGAACAGAGGAAGATGGAGGGATGGAGGAGCAGAGGAAGATGGAGGGATGGAGGAGCAGAGGAAGATGGAGACAGAGGAAGATGGAGGGATGGAGGAGCAGAGGAAGATGGAGGGATGGAGGAGCAGAGGAAGATGGAGGGATGGAGGAGCAGAGGAAGATGGAGGGATGGAGGAGCAGAGGAAGATGGAGGGATGGAGGAGCAGAGGAAGATGGAGGGATGGAGGAGCAGAGGAAGATGGAGGGATGGAGGAGCAGAGGAAGATGGAGGGATGGAGGAGCAGAGGAAGATAGAGGGATGGAGGAGCAGAGGAAGTGGAGGGATGGAGGAGCAGAGGAAGATAGAGGGATGGAGGAGCAGAGGAAGATGGAGGGATGGAGGAACAGAGGAAGATGGAGGGATGGAGGAGCAGAGGAAGATGGAGGGATGGAGGAGCAGAGGAAGATGGAGGGATGGAGGAGCAGAGGAAGATGGAGACAGAGGAAGATGGAGGGATGGAGGAGCAGAGGAAGATAGAGGGATGGAGGAGCAGAGGAAGATGGAGGGATGGAGGAGCAGAGGAAGATGGAGGGATGGAGGAGCAGAGGAAGATGGAGACAGGGGAAGATGGAGGGATGGAGGAACAGAGGAAGATGGAGGGATGGAGGAACAGAGGAAGATGGAGGGATGGAGGAGCAGAGGAAGATGGAGGGATGGAGGAGCAGAGGAAGATGGAGGAGCAGAGGAAGATGGAGGGATGGAGGAACAGAGGAAGATGGAGACAGAGGAAGATGGAGGGATGGAGGAGCAGAGGAAGATGGAGGGATGGAGGAGCAGAGGAAGATGGAGACAGAGGAAGATGGAGGGATGGAGGAACAGAGGAAGATGGAGGGATGGAGGAGCAGAGGAAGATGGAGGGATGGAGGAGCAGAGGAAGATGGAGACAGAGGAAGATGGAGGGATGGAGGAACAGAGGAAGATGGAGGGATGGAGGAACAGAGGAAGATGGAGGGATGGAGGAGCAGAGGAAGATGGAGGGATGGAGGAGCAGAGAGAGATGGAGGGATGGAGGAGCAGATGAAGATGGAGGAGCAGAGGAAGATGGAGGGATGGAGGAGCAGAGGAAGATGGAGACAGAGGAAGATGGAGGGATGGAGGAACAGAGGAAGATGGAGGGATGGAGGAACAGAGGAAGATGGAGGGATGGAGGAGCAGAGGAAGATGGAGGGATGGAGGAGCAGAGAGAGATGGAGGGATGGAGGAGCAGAGGAAGATGGAGGAGCAGAGGAAGATGGAGGGATGGAGGAGCAGAGGAAGATGGAGGGATGGAGGAGCAGAGGAAGATAGAGACAGGGAGAGATGGAGGGATGGAGGAGCAGAGAGAGATGGAGGGATGGGGGAGCAGAGAGAGATGGAGGGATGGAGGAGCAGAGGAAGATAGAGACAGAGAGATGGAGGGATGGAGGAGCAGAGCGAGATGGAGGAGCAGAGGAAGATGGAGAGATGGAGGAGCAGAGGAAGATGGAGGGATGGAGGAGCAGAGGAAGATAGAGGGATGGAGGAACAGAGGAAGATGGAGGGATGGAGGAGCAGAGGAAGATAGAGGGATGGAGGAGCAGAGGAAGATAGAGACAGAGAGATGGAGGGATGGAGGAGCAGAGGAAGATGGAGGGATGGAGGAGCAGAGGAAGATGGAGGGATCGATGGAGGAGTAGAGGAAGATGGAGGGATGGAGGAGCAGAGGAAGATGGAGGGATGGAGGAGCAGAGGAAGATAGAGACAGAGAGATGGAGGGATGGAGGAGCAGAGGAAGATGGAGGGATGGAGGAGCAGAGGAAGATGGAGGGATCGATGGAGGAGCAGAGGAAGATGGAGGGATGGAGGAGCAGAGGAAGATGGAGGGATGGAGGAGCAGAGGAAGATAGAGACAGAGAGAGATGAAGGGATGGAGGAGCAGAGGAAGATAGAGGGATGGAGGAGCAGAGAGAGATGGAGGGATGGAGGAGCAGAGGAAGATGGAGATATGGAGGAGCAGAGGAAGATAGAGACAGAGAGAGATGGAGGGATGGAGGAGCAGAGGAAGATGGAGGGATGGAGGAGCAGAGGAAGATAGAGACAGAGAGATGGAGGGATGGAGGAGCAGAGAGAGATGGAGGGATGGAGGAGCAGAGGAAGATGGAGGGATCGATGGAGGAGCAGAGGAAGATAGAGGGATGGAGGAGCAGAAGAAGATGGAGATATGGAGGAGCAGAGGAAGATGGAGATATGGAGGAGCAGAGGAAGATGGAGGGATGGAGGAGCAGAGGAAGATGGAGGGATGGAGGAGCAGAGGAAGATGGAGATATGGAGGAGCAGAGGAAGATGGAGGGATGGAGGAGCAGAGGAAGATGGAGGGATGGAGGAGCAGAGGAAGATGGAGGGATGGAGGAACAGAGGAAGATGGAGGGATGGAGGAACAGAGGAAGATGGAGGGATGGAGGAACAGAGGAAGAGGGAGGGATGGAGGAGCAGAGGAAGATGGAGGGATGGAGGAGCAGAGGAAGATGGAGGGATGGAGGAGCAGAGGAAGATGGAGGGATGGAGGAGCAGAGGAAGAAATCACTACAAGCAAAGAACGATAACACTGTTTACTTTTAGTTGTCTGGCTTGTTACGTTGACATATCTTCTCTATAACAGGTAAGACACTTTTACTACCACTAGTTGTCTGGCTTGTTACGTTGACATATCCTCTCTATAACATGTAAGACACTGTTACTACCACTAGTTGTCTGGCTTGTTACGTTGACATATCTTCTCTATAACAGGTAAGACACTGTTACTACTACTAGATGTCTGGCTTGGTTGACATATCCTCTCTATAACAGGTAAGACACTGTTACTACTACTAGTTGTCTGGCTTGCTATGTTGACATATCCTCTCTATAACAGGTAAGACACTGTTACTACTACTAGTTGTCTAGCTTGCTATGTTGACATATCCTAAATATATTATTCAACAGATGGATGTATTGGTGTTAAAAGATAGCAGGTATGCTATTTGGACAACCTTGCTGCTGATGGCATGTGTTGTATTTATACTTCGTAACATCAACGACAATGTCAAAGACAATACAATGTTCATGACATCAATGTGACACAGGCCACTGTAAAAATGAATTTGATTGAAATGTGATGTATATAGTTATAGAAACTGTAAAGCAGCTTTAAAACTATGCCAAGGTACTACCAGTATGTTGTCCAAAAACTGTTCACTATCTAGTTTGTCCAACAGACTGGAAACAAACATGACAACAGCGAGAAAGGACGGACAACCATCCCACACATTATATTCAATACCTGTTGGTGTACCACCACCCAACACATTGAGGGTATTATATTCAATACCTGTTGGTGTACCACCACCCAACACATTGAGGGTATTATATTCAATACCTGTTGGTGTACCACCACCCAACACATTGAGGGTATTATATTCAGTACCTGTTGGTGTACCACCACCCAACACATTGAGGGCATTCTATTCAATACCTGTTGATGTACCACCACCCAACACATTGAGGGTATTATATTCAATACCTGTTGGTGTACCACCACCCAACACATTGAGGGTATTATATTCAATACCTGTTGGTGTACCACCACCCAACACATTGAGGGTGTTATATTCAATACCTGTTGGTGTACCACCACCCAACACATTGAGGGTATTATATTCAATACCTGTTGGTGTACCACCACCAAACACATTGAGGGTATTATATTCAATACCTGTTGGTGTACCACCACCCAACACATTGAGGGTATTATATTCAGTACCTGTTGGTGTACCACCACCCAACACATTGAGGGCATTCTATTCAATACCTGTTGGTGTACCACCACCCAACACATTGAGGGTATTATATTCAATACCTGTTGGTGTACCACCACCCAACACATTGAGGGTATTATATTCAATACCTGTTGGTGTACCACCACCCAACACATTGAGGGTATTATATTCAATACCTGTTGGTGTACCACCACCCAACACATTGAGGGTATTATATTCAATACCTGTTGGTGTTACCTGCATGTTCCTTAACAGCTTCTACCCCCAACAGCTTCTACCCCCAACAGCTTCTACCCCCAACAGCTTCTACCCCCCAACAGCTTCTACCCCCAACAGCTTCTACCCCCAACAGCTTCTACCCCCAACAGCTTCTACCACCAACAGCTTCTACCCCCAACAGCTTCTACCCCCAACAGCTTCTACCCCCAACAGCTTCTACCACCAACAGCTTCTACCCCCAACAGCTTCTACCCCCAACAGCTTCTACCCCCAACAGCTTCTACCACCAACAGCTTCTACCACCAACAGCTTCTACCCCCAACAGCTTCTACCCCCAACAGCTTCTACCCCCAACAGCTTCTACCCCCAACAGCTTCTACCACCAAGCCATAAGATCGTTGAACAATTAATCAAATGGCCACCTGGACTATTTACATTGACCCCCCCCACTCACTTTTTATTATCTGTGAATAGTCACTTTACCCCTACCTACATGTGCAAATTACCTCGACTAACCTGTACCCCCACACATTGACTCGGTACCAGTACCCCGTGTATATAGCCTCATTACTAACCTGTACCCCCACACATTGACTCGGTACCAGTACCCCGTGTATATAGCCTCATTACTAACCTGTACCCCCACACATTGACTCGGTACCAGTACCCCGTGTATATAGCCTCATTACTAACCTGTACCCCCACACATTGACTCGGTACCAGTACCCCGTGTATATAGCCTCATTACTAACCTGTACCCCCACACATTGATTCGGTACCAAAACCCTGTGTATATAGTCTCATTAATTTTATTTTTATTGTTTTCCTTTTTTATTTAGATTTTTTATTTACTTAAATTTATTTTGTAAATATTTTCTTAACTCTATTTTCTTAAAACTGCAATGTTGGTTAAGGGCTTGTAAGTAGGCATTTCACGGTAAGTTCTACACCTGTTGTATTCAGCGCATGTGACAAATAAAATTTGATTTTGATTTGCTTGATTAGAAATGCCTTGTACTATCTTAAGAACAAAATGGAAGGCCAGTTTTTAGTCCCTGATTTGATTTGGTAGATTAGAAATCCTTGTCCTATCTTAAGAACAAAATGGAAGGCCAGTTTTTAGTCCCTGGTGCTACGAGAGTGTCTTGCCAATGCATCTCCTCACAGCTCAGTCTAAGGTATTTAAAAAAAAAAGTGGGTCAGAATCCTAAACAAGGTTAGCGGCCCCAGGCTCTTTCTGATTGCTACTGGCTCTAATGACCCATCCTTCAGATAGCTGGCCTCCTAGCAGGGCCCGGATCCCCTCACACAGCCTAGCACACAGCATTACCGCACATAAATCAATTAAAGTGATATATCTTCCTCTCCATCTCCTCTCATTCCCTCCTCCTCCCCTCCGTCCAGAGAGCCAACGGGCCAATGAGATGGGAGGGAAGAGAAGGATGAGACATAGGGAAGAGAGATATGAGGTAAGGGGAAAGGAAAGGAAGGGGTCATCATTAAGGAGGAGATTCTAAATGGCATTCCTCCCTCCACCCCTCTCCTCCATTCTCCCATTGTACTTCAAACTCAACCATTAAAGTCAATTCTTTAATTTGTATATTCAGGCATGTGTTTTGGGCACTTGCTCTTGTACAGTAAATTTATTGGTATTTACTCTTGACGGGCCCTCTAGGAAGTCTTGTAGACAACATTACTAAGCAGGTTTCAATGTAACTAGACTGACCCTGTGCTTGTGGCCTCAGGGTTAGGGTTATTCAGGGAAGAGGGGGAAGCTCTTTGCTGTGCTGAACAGAAGCACTCAGCGGTGAACCTGCTCTGCTATAGTGGCCAAGCTGAAAGAACATCACTAAACTGAGCTAGATATATCACAAAGAACAGGCCCAGTGGAACCAAGTCAATGGACTGCAGCCTCAAGCATCCATGGGCATATCCTATCTGTGGTCCTCTGTAGTACAGTTGGTAGAGCATGGCTCTTGCAACGCCAGGATAGTGGGTTCAATTCCCGGGAACACGCATACATAAGCAACATATGCACGCATGACGGTAAGTCACTTTGGATAAGAGTATCTGTTAAATTACATATTGTATAGTGTATATGGAGTATAACTGGGCTGGAGTAAGTCACTAAACTGTATGCGGACTAGAACTGAGCTGGAGTAAGTCACTAAACTGTATACGGACTAGAACTGGGCTGGAGTAAGTCACTAAACTGTATGCGGACTAGAACTGGGCTGGAGTAAGTCACTAAACTGTATGCGGACTAGAACTGAGCTGGAGTAAGTCACTAAACTGTATACGGACTAGAACTGAGATGGAGTAAGTCACTAAACTGTAAACGGACTAGAACTGAGCTGGAGTAAGTCACTGAACTGTAAACGGACTAGAACTGAGCTGGAGTAAGTCACTGAACTGTATACGGAACTGTAGAAGTCATAATGTAGTAAAGGTCTGGTCAGTGATAATATGGTCAGTCATAATGTAGTAAAGGTCTGGTCAGTGATACTATGGTCAGTCATAATGTAGTACAGGGGTTTTCTTACCAACGACCTGTGGCAGCGTGGAGGCCTCCAGTTCCAGCATGATGGTTCCTTTCTCGATGCAGGTCCGCAGCTCCATCAGACTGTGGAGCGACAGCGTGGCCACGTGGGGTTTACTCCAACGCTCTCCTCCCTTCTCCACCTTCTCCTCAAACTTAATCCACCTGGGGGGGACATGACAGATTTCACCATTCATATACCTTGTTATTTTACACCATCTTCATATACCAAGCATGTAACAGTACAAGATGTCAGCAGAGCAATAATACAAGCTAAACAGGGCCCGGACCTCTACGAGATCGGTGTGTCCCCTGCGGGACGGTTGAGCTAACGTAGGCTAATGTGATTAGCATGAGGTTGTAAGTAACAAGAACATTTCCCAGGACATAGACATATCTGATATGGGCAGAAAGCTTAAATTCTTGTTAATCTAACTGCACTGTCCTATTTACAGTAGCTATTACAGTGAAATAATCCATGCTATTGTTTGAGGAGAGTGCACAATTATGAACTTGAAAATGTATTAATAAACCAATTAAGCACATTTGGGCAGTCTTGATACAACATTTTGAACAGAAATGCCATGGGTCATTCGATCAGTCTAAAACTTTGCACATACACTGCTGCCATCTAGTGGCAAAAAATCTAAATTGTACCTGGGCTGGAATAATACATGATGGCCTTTCTCTTGCATTTCAAAGATGATGGTACAAAACAAACAAAAAAACGCATGTTTTTTTTTGTACTATCTTTAATCAGATCTAATGTCTTATATTCTCCTACATTAATTTCACATTTCCACAAACTTCAACGTTTTTCCTTTCAAATGGTATCAAGAATATGCATATCCTTTCAAGAGTGTTTTAACGATCGTTAAATCATCGTTCCTACAACGGCTGAAGATGTAACACGCAGAGACAACGTTCCCCATGTGCATCATCGAGTTGATACTGACAGAATCTAAAAAGACCCAGTGCAGTCGGATAGGCTTCTGGTTTCAAATTTGAATTATTCCACAATGTTGACGACGGATCAGCTCTGAGAAATATATGATTATCTAACACTGCTAATAGCCATTTTGAGGCGGATTATTCTAATAATGCCTCAATAACGCACCGAATCACAGATTACATATTCTAGCTACAGTAGCCTACAATTAGAAAAAATAACTAAATTGATTGAACATAAAAATTATTTCAATAGCCCATGATTGAAATACACTGTATAGGTCTATGTAGCCTACTCTATTTATCTTCCTTCATCTCAGCAGTCGTCTCACTTTTTAGTTATTCTTTAATCCGTCGCTTGTTTGTAAAACTTGAAAGACATTGGCAACTTTGTATATAGGTGCTAACCTGTTGCACCCTCGACAACCACTGTGATTATCATTTTGACCCTGCTGGTCATCCATGAACATTTGAACATCTTGGCCACGTTCTGTTATAATCTCCACTCGGCACAGCCAGAAGAAGACTGGCCACCCCTTATAGCCTGGTTCCTCTCTAGGTTTCTTCCTAGGTTCTGGCCTTTCTTGGGAGTTTTTCCTAGCCACCATGCTTCTAAACCTGCATTGCTTCCTGTTTGGGTTTTTATTTAGGCTGGGTTTCTGTACAGCACTTTGAGATATCAGCTGATGTAAGAAGGGCTTTATGAATAAATTTGATTTGATATATGTAGTCAACTTCATTCCGAAGTAATTTTGGCGGTCACAGAGAGACAGATAAACATCTTGATTCTATGGGCGGCAGGTAGGCTAGCGGTTAGGAGTATTGGGCCAGTAACCGAAAGGTTGCTGGTTTGTGTCCCTGAGCCGATTAGGTGAAAAATCTGTTGATGTACCCTTGAGCAAGGTACTTAACCCCAATTACTCCTGTCACTCTGGATACGAGCTTCTACTAAAACGTAAAATGTATAAAAAAAATAAGTGGCAATCTTCTGTGTGTAATGTGATGCGAAAGGGCAAAAACACATCTAACAAGTCACTTAGCTGTTCTATGAGTGGTCTGAGGCTGTCAGTAAATAACAAGTGTTTTCAAGTGCAATTTCAGGAACAATGGTTTTGGGAAACAGCTTGAAGGTTTAACTTCTTATGGCTGCAATCCCGGTAATCCCGGAGACTGAGGAGCAGGCAATCCCGGTAATCCCGGAGACTGAGGAGCAGGCAATCCCGGTAATCCCGGAGACTGAGGAGCAGGCAATCCCGGTAATCCCGGGGACTGAGGAGCAGGCAATCCCGGTAATCCCGGAGACTGAGGAGCAGGCCGTTTACTCTGGGCACCCTTCATCCAAGCTACTCAATAGTGCCCCTTCATCCAAGCTACTCAATAGTGCCCCTTCAGCCATAAGAAGTTAATGATGCTCTACGAAGGTTCTAACAATGAATTTAGCCTTAAGCTTAGATTCCATCGCTATGGGAAACCAGGCCCTGGTCCATAACCTTGATCAACACTTTAAATAGGCCAGCTGTAAAGACATGGTAAAAACTAGTCTGCTTTCAGGTTGTAAAGAGGTTGATCTAACAACACGTTGGAAGAATCAAGGAGAAGGAGAGAGTGATTAAATACTATGTTTGATCTCTGAAGTCCACCGGATAGATACTGTTCTGATCAGAACAGTGAGTTCAGTGGGATGCTAGCAATTACTGTTGATTAACCCTAACCCTAATTTACTGTTGATGAGCTGAGTGGAAGAGGAACATTGCACATTATAAAACTGTCCTCAATAAAGCCTCACAGTGGACATGTCATAATACCAATAAAACCTAGCGGCCAAACGGGTACCAATCGTTTTTCCTCCATTCCTTTTTCCATTAGGGGAGTTTAGAAACACTTAAAATAAGAGGTGTGTTTCGTTTAGGCTTACCCTGGCGTGACGTTTTGTTTACCCTGGCGTGGCGTTTTGTTTACCCTGGCGTGACGTTTTGATGTAAATCTCTCACGGACAAGGAGACTTTTACTTATATATTCGGCTCTTTTTTTATTTAAAATGTTTTTTTTATTTTTTATTTAGTAAATATTTTCTTAACTCTATTATCTTCAAAACAAATTGTATTTGTCACATGCGCCATACACAACCTTACCATGAAATGCTTATTTATAAGCCCTTAACTGTCACGGCCGTCGAAAGAACTGGACCAAGGTGCAGCGTCGTGAGCGTACATATTCCTTTTATTTAGAATGACACAGACAAAACAATAAACAATACCAAAACGACCGTGAAGCTTAAGGGCATATAGTGCCACAAACAAAGACAACTTCCCACATAGAAAGGAGGGAAAAGTGCTACCTAAGTATGGTTCCCAATCAGAAACAACGATAGACAGCTGACCCTGATTGAGAACCAAACAAAGAAATACGAAAACATAGAAAATAGAACATAGAATGCCCACCCAAATCACACCCAAACCCAAAATAGAGACATAAAAAGCTCTCTAAGGTCAGGGCGTGACATTAACCAACAATGCAGTTCAAGAAATAGAGTTAATAAAATATTTACTAAATAAACTAAAGTAAAAAAAATCTATCAAAAAGTAACACAAGAAATGTACATAACAATAATGAGGCTATATACAGGGGGTACCGTTACTGAGTCAATGTGCGGGGGCACTGGTTAGTCGAGGTAATTGTAAATTGACTATGCATAGATGATAAACAGCGAGTAGCAGCTGTGTAAAAACAAGGGGGGGTAAATGTAAATTGTCTGGGTGGCCATTTGATTAGTTGTTCAGCAGTCTTATGGCTTGGGTGTAGAAGCTGTTAAGGAGCCTTTTGGTCCTAGACTTGGCGCTCTGGTACCACTTGCTGTGCCGTAGCAGAGAGAACAGTGTATGACTTTGGTGACTGGAATCTTGGACAATTTGTTAGGCCTTCCTCTGACACAGCCTGGCATATAGTTCCTGGATGTCAGGAAGCTTGGCACCAGTGATGTACTGGGCCATTTGCACTACCCTCTGTAGCGCCTTACGGTCAGATAGCGAGGAGTTGCCATACCAGGTGGTGATGCAAACGGTTAGGATGCTCTCGATGGTGCAGCTGTAGAAAATATGTTGTCTGCCCTCTTCACAACTGTCTTGGTGTGTTTGGACCATGATAGTTGGTTGGTGATGTGGACACCAAGGACCTTGAAAGTCTCGACCCGCTCCACTTCAGTCCCGACGATTTTAATGGGGGCCTGTTCGGCCCTCCTTTTCCTGTAGTCCACGATCAGCTCCTTTGTCTTGCTCACATTGAGAGAGAGGCTGTTGGCCTGGCACCACACTACCAGGTCTCTGACCTCCTCCCTATAGGCTGTCTCATCGTTGTCGGTGATCAGGCCTACCACTGTTGTGTTGTCAGCAAACGTAATGATGGTGTTGGAGTCGTGCTTGGCCATGCAGTCGTGGGTGAACAGGGAGTACAGGAGGGAACTAAGCACACACCCCTGAGGGGTCCCAGTGTTGAGGATCAGTGTGTCAGATGTGTTGTTGCCTCCTCTTAACACCTGGGGGCGGCCCGTCAGGAAGTCCAGGATCCAGTTGCAGAGGGAGGTGTTTAGTACCTGGGTCTTTAGCTTAGTGATGAGCTTTGTGGGCACTATGGCATTGAACACTGAGCTGTATTCAATGAACAGCATTCTCACATAGGTGTTCCTTTTGTCCAGGTGAGAAAGGGAAGTGTGGAGTGTGATTGAGATTGCGTCATCTGTGGATCTGTTGGGGCAGTAAGCTAATTGGAGAGGGTCTAGGGTTTCTGGCATGATGGTGTTGATGTGAACCATGACCAGCCTTTCAAAGCACTTCATGGCTGCTTCGGGGCGGTAATCATTTAGGCAGGTTACCTTCGCTTTCTTCTCTAGTAATGGTGTGGAAGCAAGACGATGGGCTCCGTCTATGTACAGATTCAGATGGCTAAATGCAAGACACTCAAAGAAACCCACTTCCAAACCACTCTGACTGTCTTGCAGCCCTAGGGGGCAACACCTACATCAGTACGATGGACTTGACATCAGGCTTTTACAACATACCTATGTGTGAGGAGGATAAAAAGTATACAGCCTTTACTACCCCAGTGGGTCTGCATGAATACAATTGAATGCCGCAGGGCCTATGCAACAGTGCATTTTCATTTATGAGGATGATGCTCAGCATTTTTTGGGACCTAAACTTCAGTAGCCTGCTGTGTTACTTAGACAACCTCCTAGTGTTGGATAGATTAAAGCTGGTGTTCCAGAGACTAAGACAGCACAACCTGAATCTGAGCCCAAAGAAATGCATATTCCCGCAGAAGTCATGAGATTTTTGGGTCATGTCATTAATGATGATGGGGTGGCTGTGGATCCAACAAAGGTGGATGTGAAATCCAAGATGACGGATCTAATGGAGAAAGAAAGATCTGTGGATGCCCTCAGTACGAAGGGTCAAATCCTTCCTAGGAATTATTTTCTACTATCAACATTTCATTCCAAACTGTTCTGCCATGCCACTCTTCCTGCCCACAGACTCAAGTTTTTGGCCTTGAAATGTACTGTGTGTGAAAAGTTTAGCCTCAAGGGACATTTACACTTTGGACTGATAATAATCTCCTCACGTATATAATGACTAAACCAAAACCCGACGCCTGCGAGCAACGCTGGGTAGCTACATTGACTCCCTGTGAACAACGCTGGGTAGCTACATTGACTCCCTGTGAACAACGCTGGGTAGCTACATTGACTCCCTGTGAACAACGCTGGGTAGCTACATTGACTCCATGTGAACAACGCTGGGTAGCTACATTGACTCCCTGTGACCAACGCTGGGTAGCTACATTGACTCCCTGTGAACAACGCTGGGTAGCTACATTGACTCCATGTGAACAACGCTGGGTAGCTACATTGACTCCTTGTGAACAACGCTGGGTAGCTACATTGACTCCCTGTGAACAACGCTGGGTAGCTACCGACCCAATAGGTCCACAGACGACGCAATCGCAACCACACTGCCCTAACCCATCTGGACAAGAGGAATACCCATGTGAGAATGCTGTTCATCGATTACAGCTCAGCATTCAACACCATAGTACCCTCCAAACTCGTCATCAAGCTCGAGACCCTGGGTCTCGACCCCGCCCTGTGCAACTGGGTCCTGGACTTCCTGACGGGCCGCCCCCAGGTGGTGAGGGTAGGTAACAACATCTCCACCCCGCTGATCCTCAACACTGGGGCCCCACAAGGGTGCGTTCTGAGCCCTCTCCTGTACTCCCTGTTCACCCACGACTGCGTGGCCATGCACGCCTCCAACTCAATCATCAAGTTTGCGGATGACACTACAGTGGTAGGCTTGATTACCAACAACGACGAGACGGCCTACAGGGAGGAGGTGAGGGCCCTCGGAGTGTGGTGTCAGGAAAATAACCTCACACTCAACGTCAACAAAACAAAGGAGATGATTGTGGACTTCAGGAAACAGCAGAGGGAGCACCCCCCTATCCACATCGACGGGTCAGTAGTGGAGAAGGTGGAAAGTTTTAAGTTCCTCGGTGTACACATCACGGACAAACTGAATTGGTCCACCCACACAGACAGCGTTGTGAAGAAGGCGCAGCAGCGCCTCTTCAACCTCAGGAGGCTGAAGAAATTCGGCTTGTCACCAAAAGCACTCACAAACTTCTACAGATGCACAATCGAGAGCATCCTGTCGGGCTGTATCACCGCCTGGTACGGCAACTGCTCCGCCCACAACCGTAAGGCTCTCCAGAGGGTAGTGAGGTCTGCAGAACGCATCACCGGGGGCAAACTACCTGCCCTCCAGGACACCTACACCACCCGATGTCACAGGAAGGCCATAAAGATCATCAAGGACAACAACCACCCAAGCCACTGCCTGTTCACCCCGCTATCATCCAGAAGGCGAGGTCAGTACAGGTGCATCAAAGCAGGGACCGAGAGACTGAAAAACAGCTTCTATCTCAAGGCCATCAGACTGTTAAACAGCCACCACTAACATTTAGCGGCCGCTGCCAACATACTGACTCAACTCCAGCCACTTTAAAAATGGGAATTGATGGAAATTATGTAAAAATGTACCACTAGCCACTTTAAACAATGCCACTTAATATAATGTTTACATACCCTACATTACCCATCTCATATGTATATACTGTACTCTATATCATCTACTGCATCTTGCCATCTTTATGTAATACATGTACCACTAGCCACTTTAAACTATGCCACTTTATGTTTACATACCCTACAGTACTCATCTCATATGTATATACCGTACTCTATACCATCTACTGCATCTGCCATGCCGTTCTGTACCACCACTCATTCATATATCTTTATGTACATATTCTTTATCCCTTTACACTTGTGTGTGTGTGTAAGGTAGTAGTTGTGGAATTGTTAGGTTAGATTACTTGTTGGTTATTACTGCATTGTCGGAACTAGAAGCACAAGCATTTCGCTACACTCGCATTAACATCTGCTAACCATGTGTATGTGACTAATAAATTTGATTTGATTTGATTTGATTTGAACAACGCTGGGTAGCTACATTGACTCCATGTAGACAACGCTGGGTAGCTACATTGACTCCTTGTGAACAACGCTGGGTAGCTACATTGACTCCATGTAGACAACGCTGGGTAGCTACATTGACTCCCTGTGAGCAACGCTGGGTAGCTACATTGACTCCCTGTGAACAACGCTGGGTAGCTACATTGACTCCCTGTGACCAACGCTGGGTAGCTACATTGACTCCCTGTGAACAACGCTGGGTAGCTACATTGACTCCTTGTGAACAACGCTGGGTAGCTACATAGACTCCCTGTGAACAACGCTGGGTAGCTACATTGACTCCCTGTGAACAATGCTTGGTAGCTACATTGACTCCCTGTGAACAACGCTGGGTAGCTACATTGACTCCCTGTGAGCAACGCTGGGTAGCTACATTGACTCCCTGTGAACAACGCTGGGTAGCTACATTGACTCCCTGTGAGCAACGCTGGGGAGCTACATTGACTCCCTGTGAACAACGCTGGGTAGCTACATTGACTCCCTGTGAGCAACGCTGGGTAGCTACATTGACTCCATGTGAACAACGCTGGGTAGCTACATTGACTCCCTGTGAACAACGCTGGGTAGCTACATTGACTCCCTGTGAACAACGCTGGGTAGCTACATTGACTCCCTGTGAACAACGCTGGGTAGCTACATTGACTCCCTGTGAACAACGCTGGGTAGCTACATTGACTCCCTGTGAACAACGCTGGGTAGCTACATTGACTCCATGTGAACAATGCTGGGTAGCTACATTGACTCCATGTGAACAACGCTGGGTAGCTACATTGACTCCATGTGAACAACGCTGGGTAGCTACATTGACTCCCTGTGAACAACGCTGGGTAGCTACATTGACTCCATGTGAACAACGCTGGGTAGCTACATTGACTCCATGTAGACAGCGCTGGGTAGCTACATTGACTCCCTGTGAACAACGCTGGGTAGCTACATTGACTCCCTGTGAACAACGCTGGGTAGCTACATTGACTCCCTGTGACCAACGCTGGGTAGCTACATTGACTCCCTGTGAACAACGCTGGGTAGCTACATTGACTCCATGTGAACAACGCTGGGTAGCTACATTGACTCCATGTAGACAGCGCTGGGTAGCTACATTGACTCCCTGTGAACAACGCTGGGTAGCTACATTGACTCCCTGTGAACAACGCTGGGTAGCTACATTGACTCCCTGTGACCAACGCTGGGTAGCTAAATTGACTCCCTGTGAACAACGCTGGGTAGCTACATTGACTCCCTGTGAACAACGCTGGGTAGCTACATTGACTCCCTGTGAACAACGCTGGGTAGCTACATTGACTCCATGTAGACAGCGCTGGGTAGCTACATTGACTCCCTGTGAACAACGCTGGGTAGCTACATTGACTCCATGTAGACAGCGCTGGGTAGCTACATTGACTCCCTACTCATTCGATCTTAAGCATATCACAGGGACAAAGAACACTGTGGCTGACGCCCTCAGTAGGGACCCATTTTCCAAGTTAGTTAGTCACAGGTTGGTCAGTGAGAACAATGGCAGTCTGCTTGCTGAAGCCGATGCTATAGGAGAAGATGGGATTGAAGATGTGTTTCGCTTGAAGGTCCAGTCACATAGTGAAAAAACAAGCTGGGAAAATCTCTGGAAATCAGTCCGACAGCTGTCCTTTAACCTGTGTCTCTGCAGTAGTGAAAGCGATCTGTGAAGTCTATGATCAGTGGGATGTAGCGACCGAAGCTCGAGCAGTTCAGTTAGTGCAGTCTGTGCAACAACTCATATCTCCAGGCCAAGACTCCCTTCCTGCGATGTCTTTCGAGAAGCTTCAGCGGAGCCAAGAACTTAATCCTACAATTTCAAGGGCTATCCTGTTTGTCAACCACAAAAGATGGCCTTCAAGATGAGAGAGGGATGGATTTAATTCAAAAAGCCTTGCACTCATCAAGCAGTGGGAAAAGCTCAGGGTCCAAGATGGAGTGCTTTACACGGTGACAAATGACCCTTTGAAGAAACAAAAGACACATCAGTATGTGCTGCCCAAAAGTATGACGGATAAAGCATTGAGTGATGTGCATGATCTTGCTGGCCACCAAGGTCAAGCTAGAACTCTTAATTTGGCAAGGCAACATTTCTTCTGGCCCAAGATGGAGCATGATGTGAAGGAGTATGTCAAGTGCTGACGGAGATGCATCCTGGCTAAGTCTCCTGAGCCGTCTGCTCGAGCTCGCCTCGAAAGCATCAACACTCTTACAGGCAAGTCAGTTAAGAACAAATTATTATTTACAATGACTGTCTAGGAACAGTGGGTTAATTGCCTTTTTCAGGGGCAGAACGACATATTTTCACCTTGTCAGCTCAGTGATTTTATCTAGCAACCTTTCGGTTACTGTCCTAACGCTCTAACCACTAGGCTACCTGCCACCTTGGGTAAATACAAATGGGGGAATTTAAATGGACATGTGGACTGACGATTTTCCAAAAAATAGGCAAGGTGGGCTTTTGGTTTCTCCCCTCTAAAAACAGAAATAAATCATTCTAAATAACAAACTGGCTTTATTTACAAATTACTAAGAATGTCTCACCCTATATTCAAGAATGGCCCTTTTCCCTTTATTCAGATTTCAATCGCTCACTTTCCGTTATTTGAAGCAAAATAATCTCCATACTATCGTTTATTATTATTATTATTATTATTATTATAATTAACCCTGCATTATAATTATATAAAATCCCCTTAGGTATTCCCACAGATCAGATTTGCCCTAAAGAACAGATCCTAACAAAAAACGCCCCTTAGATATTAATTTAGAATCCTCCAATTCTCTAAATGTAATTATTGGCGGAGAGTCATTGGCGGAGTTGAAGAGGGCGAGGAACGAGAGTCAGGTCACTGGCGGAGAGTCATTGGCGGAGTTGAAGAGGGCGAGGAACGAGAGTCAGGTCACTGGCGGAGAGTCATTGGCGGAGTTGAAGAGGGCGAGGAACGAGAGTCAGGTCACTGGCGGAGAGTCATTGGCGGAGTTGAAGAGGGCGAGGAACGAGAGTCAGGTCACTGGCGGAGAGTCATTGGCGGAGTTGAAGAGGGCGAGGAACGAGAGCCAAGGCCCCTGGCGGAGAGTCATTGGCGGAGTTGAAGAGGGCGAGGAACGAGAGTCACGTCACTGGCGGAGAGTCATTGGCGGAGTTGAAGAGGGCGAGGAACGAGAGTCACGTCACTGGCGGAGAGTCATTGGCGGAGTTGAAGAGGGCGAGGAACGAGAGTCAAGGCCCCTGGCGGAGAGTCATTGGCGGAGTTGAAGAGGGCGAGGAACGAGAGTCACGTCACTGGCGGAGAGTCATTGGCGGAGTTGAAGAGGGCGAGGAACGAGAGTCAAGGCCCCTGGCGGAGAGTCATTGGCGGAGTTGAAGAGGGCGAGGAACGAGAGTCACGTCACTGGCGGAGAGTCATTGGCGGAGTTGAAGAGGGCGAGGAACGAGAGTCAAGGCCCCTGGCGGAGAGTCATTGGCGGAGTTGAAGAGGGCGAGGAACGAGAGTCACGTCACTGGCGGAGAGTCATTGGCGGAGTTGAAGAGGGCGAGGAACGAGAGTCACGTCACTGGCGGAGAGTCATTGGCGGAGTTGAAGAGGGCGAGGAACGAGAGTCAGGTCACTGGCGGAGAGTCATTGGCGGAGTTGAAGAGGGCGAGGAACGAGAGTCACGTCACTGGCGGAGAGTCATTGGCGGAGTTGAAGAGGGCGAGGAACGAGAGTCAGGTCACTGGCGGAGAGTCATTGGCGGAGTTGAAGAGGGCGAGGAACGAGAGTCAGGTCACTGGCGGAGAGTCATTGGCGGAGTTGAAGAGGGCGAGGCACGAGAGTCAGGTCACTGGCGGAGAGTCATTGGCGGAGTTGAAGAGGAACGAGATGGAGTCACAATCCATGCAAACATGCAGATGATTATTCAACTAAATTTCAGTTGCAACAACTTTGGGTTTAAATCAGGAGACCTACATGCCTTCCTTAATAAAAAAATTATAAAAATACTCAAAATGCAGATGTTTATTTCAACTATCAATAGGGAATAAATATCACTGAATGACAGAGCATGGGGACTGGTCTTTATAAATCAGTCAGATTTTTAATTGGAAATGTAAGGATCATTTTGCTCTTCACTTGCAGTCACTTAGTAGCCTAGGCCTACTCCCAACCAGTCCACACAAGTTTATTCAACTTTCTGACTGTGATTAGAGTGATGTTGATTGCCTTTGCCGATCGCTCATCATCTTCAACCGTCAGTGAGTCCATCTTACCGAGTCTACCAAATGCATTGTTTTAATTAAGTATTCTAAAACCAGATTTGCCCCAACAAAAAACACATCAACCCCTACAAATACACTGCTCAAACAAATAAAGGGAACACTTAAACAACACAATGTAACTCCAAGTCAATCACACTTCTGTGAAATCAAACTGTCCACTTAGGAAGCAACACTGATTGACAATACATTTCACATGCTGTTGTGCAAATGGAATAGACAACAGGTGGAAATTATAGGCAATTAGCAAGACACCCCCAATAAAGGAGTGGTTCTGCAGGTGGTGACCACAGACCACTTCTCAGTTCCTATGCTTCCTGGCTGATGTTTTGGTCACTTTTGAATGCTGGCGGTGCTTTCACTCTAGTGATAGCATGAGACGGAGTCTACAACCCACACAAGTGGCTCAGGTAGTGCAGCTCATCCAGGATGGCACATCAATGCGAGCTGTGGCAAGAAGGTTTGCTGTGTCTGTCAGCGTAGTGTCCAGAGCATGGAGGCGCTACCAGGAGACAGGCCAGTACATCAGGAGACGTGGAGGAGGCCGTAGGAGGGCAACAACCCAGCAGCAGGACCGCTACCTCCGCCTTTGTGCAAGGAGGAGCAGGAGGAGCACTGCCAGAGCCCTGCAAAATGACCTCCAGCAGGCCACAAATGTGCATGTGTCTGCTCAAACGGTCAGAAACAGACTCAATGAGGGTGGTATGAGGGCCCGACGTCCACAGGTGGGGGTTGTGCTTACAGCCCAACACCGTGCAGGACGTTTGGCATTTGCCAGAGAACACCAAGATTGGCAAATTCGCCACTGGCGCCCTGTGCTCTTCAGATGAAAGCAGGTTCACACTGAGCACATGTGACAGACGTGACAGAGTCTGGAGACGCCGTGGAGAACGTTCTGCTGCCTGCAACATCCTCCAGCATGACCGGTTTGGCGGTGGGTCTCATGGTGTGGGGTGGCATTTCTTTGGGGGACCGCACAGCCCTCCATGTGCTCGCCAGAGGTAACCTGACTGCCATTAGGTACCGAGATGAGATCCTCAGACCCCTTGTGAGACCATATGCTGGTGCGGTTGGCCCTGGGTTCCTCCTAATGCAAGACAATGCTAGACCTCATGTGGCTGGAGTGTGTCAGCAGTTCCTTCAAGAGGAAGGAATTGATGCTATGGACTGGCCCGCCCGTTCCCCAGACCTGAATCCAATTGAGCACATCTGGGACATCATGTCTCGCTCCATCCACCAACGCAACGTTGCACCACAGACTGTCCAGGAGTTGGCGGATGCTTTAGTCCAGGTCTGGGAGGAGATCCCTCCGGAGACCATCCGCCACCTCATCAGGAGCATGCCCAGGCGTTGTAGGGAGGTCATACAGGCACGTGGAGGCCACACACCCTACTGAGCCTAATTTTGACTTGTTTTAAGGACATTACATCAAAGTTGGATCAGCCTGTAGTGTGGTTTTCCACTTTAATTTTGAGTGTGACTCCAAATCCAGACCTCCATGGGTTGATACATTTGATTTCCATTGATAATTTTTGTGTAATTTTGTTGTCAGCACATTCAACTATGCAAAGAAAAAAGTATTTAATAAGAATATTTCATTCATTCAGATCTAGGATGTGTTATTTTAGTGTTCCCTTTATTTTTTTGAGCAGTGTATATTATTAACCCTGCATTATAATTGTAATGCAGATGTTTATTTCATTATGGATCCATAACGAATTACTATGGGAATAAATATCACTGAATGACATGTGGTCAACTATTTCAGCACCGTTTTGTGCCGCTCTAAGACAAGCATAAATCAATGAGATTTTTATTTTCACTGAATCTCTGTTTGGGTATTGGTTAGCCTACAATTAGGGTGTGGAAATGTTAGGATTATTTTGCTCTTAGTTCAGTAGCCTACTCCCGACTGGTTACATTGTACAGCGCCATATTTTCCAAACGCACTTCAGTCAATAATCCACTTGGTTCCCCTCCTTCAAAATGCATATAAAATGAATCCCAAATGTTACCAATAAACTTATTCAAACAACAAACAAGTCAATCAACTTTTATAATCAAACAAAAGGTACCCTAATACGCAAATAAATGATAACATTTAAGATGGAGAATCGTTATTGTCTTTACCGGAGAAAAATACCAAAGAACGCGTTCTCATTCACACGCTTGGAAACACTACAGCCAAAATGGGAGCCACCTAGAAAAACTACAATTTCTGGCAAATTTTTCCAAAAACCAGCCTGAAACTCTTTCTAAAGACTGTTGATATCTAGTGGAAGCCCTAGGAACTGCAATCGGGCACGATTTCGCCCTATTATAAAAGTGCCAGCTATTGAAATCAGTGGTAGGATGATTATTTTTTGGGGGGGATGGTTTGTCCTCCGGGTTTCGCCTGCCATTTCAGTTCTGTTATACTCACAGACATTATTTTAACAATTTTAGAAACGTTAGAGTGTTTTCTATCCAAATCTACCAATTATATGCATATCCTAGCTTCTTGGCCTGAGTAGCAGGCAGTTTACTTTGTGCACACTTTTCATCCGGACGTCAAAATACTGCCCCCTATCCCAAAGAAGTTAAAGGAAGAACCACTGTATTGGTTGTGACAGATCACTTCACCAAATTAGCTCACACCTTTCCATGCACAAATTAAACAGTTAAGTAAGTTGCCAGAAAGATATTGGACAACGTATTTTGGTTTTATGGATTTGCTGAGCGAATCCACACAGATCAAGGGGACAATTTTGAGAGCGAGCTAATCGAAGAACTTCTCAAGCTCTCTGGTGTCGCCAAGTCACACACAACTGCGTACCATCCCATGGGGAATGGAGGAACAGAAATGTTCAATTGAACTCTGGGAAATATGCTTTGCTCACTGCCTTTAGGATTTTGGTGAAATTCAGGAGGGGTGAATGTAAAAGATGTAAAATATACTTTATGTATTTCATCAAAAATCCCTCATATTTATTTTCATGTATTATTTTAAGGTTATTTTGAGATGTATTGCAGTACTTTGAAGGGTGAACTATTTTATTGTATTTATGTTCTAAATTATGTTAATGTTGTGATGTCATCAACGGGAGCCATGCTTTTACTCCTCAATTTGCTCAAAGCGTGATGAGGAAGGGTAAATATACTTGTGCATGAGAGTCCAGACGGCAGCATTAAAGTTTGCCTTGCATTTGTATCCAATCCATGCAGTCATTAAAATGGACAACCGGCAGAATTGTATCCAGCGAGCCTTCTCTTCCACCTCCACCTCACCAGAACATTACGCGGAAGGGTACCGGTACAGAGCCGGTTACATAAGCGTCCAGATTAGTGTTCTGGTCCTAAAAAGCGGCAGTTCTAGTCTTTAGCACGGTGTGGATGTTGCCTGTAATCCATGGTTTCTGGTTTTAAATGTACGTATGGTCACTGTGGGGACAACATCATCGATGCACTTATTGATGAAGCTGGTGACTGAGATGGCATACTCCTCAATGCCATTGGATGAATCCCAGAATACATTCCAGTCTGTGCTAGCAAAACAGTCCTGTAGCGTAGCATCCACGTCATTTGACCACTTCCGTATTGAGCGAGTCACTGGTACTTCCTGCTTTAGTTTTTGATTGTAAGAAGGAATCAGGAGGATAGAATTATGGTCAGATTTGCCAAATGGAGGGTGAGGGAGAGCTTTGTACGCGTCTCTGTGTGGAGTAAAGGTGGTCTAGGATTTTCTTTCCTCTGGTTGCACATCTGACATGCTGGTAGAAATGAGGTAAAACGGATTTAAGTTTGTCTGCATTAAAGTCCCCGGCCACTGGGAGCGCCGCTTCTGGATGAGTATTTTCTTGTTTGCTTATGGCCTTATATGTAACGACGTGCGCTGAGAGTCGGGAAGCAAGTTCAGGGAGTGAGTGTTTTACAAGAAACACGAACAATGCACAGACAGGAAACAGAAACAATGATGCCTGGGGAACCAAAGGGAGTGACATATATAGGGCAGGTAATCAAGGAAGTGATGGAGTCCAGGTGAGTGATGACGCGCAGGTGCATGTAACAATGGTGACAGGTGTGCACCATAACGATTAGCCTGGTGACCAAGAGGCTGGAGAGGAAGCACACGTGACATTATACAGCTCGTTGAGTGCAGTTTTAGTGCCAGTATCGGTTTGTGGTGGTAAATAGACGGCTACGAATAATATAGATGAGAACTCTTGGTAGATAGTGTGGTCTACAGCTTATCATGAGGTACTCTACCTCAGGTGAGCAATACCTCAAGACTTCTTTAATATTAGACATCACGCAACAGCAGATATTGACAAATACACACCCCCGTCACTCGACTTACCAGACAAAGCTACTCTGTACTGCCGAAACACGGCGAAGCCAGCCAGCTCTATGTTATCCGTGTCATTGTTCAGCCAAGTCTCGCTGAAACATAAAATATTACCGTTTTTAATGTCCCGTTGGTAGGATAGTCTTGACCGTAGATCATCGAGTTTGTTTTCCAGTGATTGCACGTTGGCCAATAATACAGAGTGTAGTGGTGGTTTACCTACTCATTGGCGAATTCTTACAAGGCACCCCGCCCTCCTCCTCCTTTTCCTCCGTCTTTTCTTCATACTGATGAAAGGGATTTGGGCCTTGTCTGGACAAAGTAGTATGTCCTTCGCTTCGGACTCTTTGTGAAAAAATCTTTGTCCAGTTCGAGGTAAGTAACCTAAACTCACCCCATTCCGTACAAATGTGCGTAACCGCGACATTCAAACGGGGCTGCAATGAAAACGAATGGGACTGTAGTGACTGTGTTGGTATCAAAATCCGCGGTGTGAACTACATTTCGATTCAGCGTCGATTGACATGATAATGGACTAACAGTATTGGAGAAAAGATGAAAAAACCGACCCCTCTGACGCTGTACGTTACATCGTGACGTGTCACTCTGTAACGTACAGCGCTCATTTGCAACTCATTTTGTGCCGTACAGCCTCTTTCCACCAGGGGTAGCCCTTCTCTCGCAGATTAAAATCATGCTTAACCATATACACTTGTAAGAAAACTTCATGATTTTTGTCTAAATTAATAGAATTATTGCTAATATTAAACAAATATTTCATGACTAGGGTGCCAATTGCATTTTTTTTGTGCATCATTACTGCAAGCCATCATGACACTCAAAAGCCGGAACAGCTGCAGTTCACTTGTGAGGCTAACGTTAGCGCGACCCTAAACCCCTCTTCAAATTTGACACAAACCTTCAAACAGGTATGTGATGAGACATTACATAAACTCTTTACGTTTTATTTACATTTTAAAGTTCATTAGTTGGACAAATCGGGTGAAAAAACACTGTTTTCTTCACCCAACATATTTCCCCCTTTCAAGATCACTTCGTAGCCTTTGCTCCCCACCCGCCATTTTTAAAAAGACCCGACGGAGCTCATTGCCTTGTTGAATTATGCAGAGATGGGCATCATGAGGGTCTCCTCATTAATTTTGTTGGAAAGGGGAGAAATTGTGTTTTACATTGATATTGATATTACAGTTGATCTGGAAGTATTACGTTTTTTGGGCGAAAAAATAAGGTCAATTGTACGGAACAAGGCGATGTACAACAGTGAGTGAGTTTACGTTAATCACTGTTCTGATGTCCAGAAGCTGTTTTCAGTCATAAGAGACGGTAGCAGCAACATTATGTACAAAATGAGTTACAAACAATGCGAAAGAACAAACAATAGCACAGTTGGTTAGGAGTTGGTTATGATTCCTGTCATCAGGACAAATATCATTATCATTACCAATACCCAGTATACAGTCATAAAATGCTTATTAATCCAATCAACAGTGACAGGGCGGGCTAAAAAATCCCTTCTGCTACTAAAATGTCATTGAGGGAAAATGTACTTAGTATGTTAGTAGACCTGTCCTCTTTAGCATGTTGGCACCATGGTTTATCTACCATGTTGACACCAGTGTGTATCTACCATGTTGACACCAGTGATTATCTACCATGTTGACACCAGTGATTATCTACCATGTTGACACCAGTGATTATCTACCATGTTGACACCAGTGATTATCTACCATGTTGACACCAGTGTTTATCTACCATGTTGACACCAGTGATTATCTACCATGTTGACACCAGTGATTATCTACCATGTTGACACCAGTGTTTATCTACCATGTTGACACCAGTGATTATCTACCATGTTGACACCAGTGTTTATCTACCATGTTGACACCAGTGATTATCTACCATGTTGACACCAGTGATTATCTACCATGTTGACACCAGTGATTATCTACCATGTTGACACCAGTGATTATCTACCATGTTGACACCAGTGATTATCTACCATGTTGACACCAGTGATTATCTACCATGTTGACACCAGTGATTATCTACCATGTTGACACCAGTGTTTATCTACCATGTTGACACCAGTGATTATCTACCATGTTGACACCAGTGATTATCTACCATGTTGACACCAGTGATTATCTACCATGTTGACACCAGTGATTATCTACCATGTTGACACCAGTGATTATCTACCATGTTGACACCAGTGATTATCTACCATGTTGACACCAGTGATTATCTACCATGTTGACACCAGTGTTTATCTACCATGTTGACACCAGTGATTATCTACCATGTTGACACCAGTGATTATCTACCATGTTGACACCAGTGATTATCTACCATGTTGACACCAGTGATTATCTACCATGTTGACACCAGTGATTATCTACCATGTTGACACCAGTGATTATCTACCATGTTGACACCAGTGATTATCTACCATGTTGACACCAGTGATTATCTACCATGTTGACACCATTGATTATCTACCATGTTGACACCAGTGATTATCTACCATGTTGACACCAGTGATTATCTACCATGTTGACACCTGTGTGTATCTACCATGTTGACACCAGTGATTATCTACCATGTTGACACCAGTGATTATCTACCATGTTGACACCAGTGATTATCTACCATGTTGACACCTGTGATTATCTACCATGTTGACACCAGTGATTATCTGGCATGTTGGAACCAGCGTGTATCTGGCAGAGGCCCAACACCACCCAAAACTTAGGAGTTTTTTACTCATCTTTCCAGGTGTCCAATTACTGAATTGTATTAACTTAAAAAAAATCTCAATATACTATGCTTTACTTTGAATAGTTAAATGTTATATTGAATAAAACTAATGGAGGGATTACAGGCTATAAGACATCCTACCTGACTATTAGTTAGGTTAGGGTTAGAGTTAGAGTTAGACATCCTACCTGGCTGTCTCCTTCCACTCCATCTCCTGCCCATCCACAGAGAGCAGCTCATCCAGCTCAGTGAAGAGTTGAGGTGGTGACGGTCCATCATCATCCTCTCCCAGCATAATGCGGATCCTCTCGCCCGCTGGAGAGACTGGAGAGAAAGGGAAGATACTACGGCTTACAGGCTGCTGCCCATCCAGGTTGGGTTTTCCCTCATCTCCTAACCCATTCATCTTGGCCCCCGGGGCCAGCTGGCCAACTCTGACCACTGGAGGTGGAGGTGGAGGAATCCTAACAAGAACATCATCCCTCTCCTCATTCTCATCCCAGTCCTCATCCCTCTCTTTCTCATTCTCTCCATCCCTCTCCTTCTCCTTCTCTTCATGGTTGTTGTTGTTGTTCTCAGACATCTCTAGAACTTTTCACCCCCAACTGTCCAACGGGTAAGGGTTATCTAACCCAACTGTCCAACGGGTTATCCAACTAGGTCCCAGAAGGAGTGCAGGTGGGAACCCTCCACAGAAGAACAACAGCTACACTTCTGTGGGAAAGTTACTGTGGTCTGTCCTCTGTCCCTACTGGAGCTCTCTAAGACCCAGGTAGAGGGAGGGCGAGGGGGTCCCCCAGTCCCCCACAGCCAGCCCCCCTCCCCTCTGTCCCCTCCACAGCTCAAATAGAAACCCTCTCCATTGGTCACCCAGTCAGCCCCCTTACCCCTCCCCTCTGCCCCCTCTCCCACCTAATAGAGCCCATTTTATTGGTCCTCCAGCTTGGCATAGTGCCATGAGTCCCTCATTAAGAATTAGGAAATGTTTCACAAACTGCCCATTCTAAACAAGAAAGCTTAGCTTTCTTTCTCCCTTGTTTTCTAATTTGAATATTTAGTCAAGCATCAGTGCTCACATAAAAAAAGACTACGCAGGATATCAAAAAGACTGAAATATAAATACTACTTTTCAACACTATCCCTCTTCAGATGTGTTTTAACATGGATCACATTACTATAGACACTTACAACAAGTGGTGTCGGTGACAAGTATTGGTAGTCAGAAGTTGAACTGAACAGCCTGTTGATAAAGAGAACAGTGCCTTTCCCATTAGTTCTATGTAGGACACACACACACATGTGACATGGTTGGTTGGTGATAGCTGGTTACCAGTGATAAATACCTATAGTACTAACAATGCAGTCTCTGGTGGAACATATTGTACATGTTCCATCATTATTTAGATGGTGAATCATGTCTTTCTCTAGAAACACTGTGTTGGGAAAGCCGTGCTCCTAGAGAAAGACTGTGTTGGGAAAGCCGTGCTCCTAGAGAAAGACTGTTGGGAAAGCCGTGCTCCTAGAGAAAGACTGTTGGGAAAGCCGTGCTCCTAGAGAAAGACTGTTAGGAAAGCCGTGCTCCTAGAGAAAGACTGTTGGGAAAGCCGTGCTCCTAGAGAAAGACTGTTGGGAAAGCTGTGCTCCTAGAGAAAGACTGTATGTTTTCCCAAAAGATACAGACAGACCAGGAGAGCAACACAACAGAATGATGCTAACTAACCAATACAAAGATATCATTGTGCCAAGCCTCCCTGCTCTTTTCACTTGCATTTCAGCCACTAGTGAATATCAATGAAACATCCACTGAAACAAATTCCTTCACGCTACCAGCCCCTTGCCTGCCAAGTCCACAGCTCTGATATGACCGGAAGTCATGCAGAGGAATGCCAGTCAGTCAGAGAGATTATGCAACACTTCAGGACAGCAGATAGTTCAACAGGGATGACCAGTTCTGCTTTAACACTGCCTGTATCCACATAGTTCAACAGGGATGACCAGTTCTGCTTTAACACTGCCTGTATCCACATAGTTCAACAGGGATGACCAGTTCTGCTTTAACACTGCCTGTATCCACATAGTTCAACAGGGATGACCAGTTCTGCTTTAACACTGCCTGTATCCACATAGTTCAACAGGGATGACCAGTTCTGCTTTAACACTGCCTGTATCCACATAGTTCAACAGGGATGACATGTTCTGCTTTAACACTGCCTGTATCCACATAGTTCAACAGGGATGACCAGTTCTGCTTTAACACTGCCTGTATCCACATAGTTCAACAGGGATGACATGTTCTGCTTTAACACTGCCTGTATCCACATAGTTCAACAGGGATGACCAGTTCTGCTTTAACACTGCCTGTATCCACATAGTTCAACAGGGATGACCAGTTCTGCTTTAACACTGCCTGTATCCACATAGTTCAACAGGGATGACCAGTTCTGCTTTAACACTGCCTGTATCCACATAGTTCAACAGGGATGACCAGTTCTGCTTTAACACTGCCTGTATCCACATAGTTCAACAGGGATGACCAGTTCTGCTTTAACACTGCCTGTATCCACATAGCTTAACAGGGATGACCAGTTCTGCTTTAACACTGCCTGTATCCACATAGTTCAACAGGGATGACCAGTTCTGCTTTAACACTGCCTGTATCCACATAGTTTAATTAACAAATCAAATTGTATTTGTCACATGTGCCGAAAACACCTTACAGTGAAATGCCTACTTACAAGCCCCTAACCAACAATGCAGTTTAAAAAATACGAATAAGAAATAAAAGGAATAAGTAATTAAATAGTAAATGTGCGGGGGCACTGGTTAGTCGAGGTTAATGAGGTAATATGTAAATGTAGGTAGAGTTATTAAAGTGACTATGAATAGATAATAACAGAGTAGTAGTGGTGTAAAAGACGGGGGGGGGGGGGGGGGACAATGCAAATAGTCTGCGTAGCCAATTGATCAGATGTTCAGGAGTCTTATGGCTTGGGGGTAGAAGCTGTTTAGAAGGTCCTCTTGGACCTAGACTTGGCGAGGGGACTAAGCACGCACCCTTGAGGGGAACCGGTGTTGAGGATCAGCCTGGCAGATTTGGTGTTGCCTAAACTTACCACCAGGGGGCGGTCTTTCAGGAAGACCAGGATCCAGTTGCAGATGGAGGGGTTTAGCCCCAGGGTCCTTAGCTTAGTGATGAGCTTTGTGTGCAATATGATGTTGAATGCTGAACAGCATTCTCACATAGGTGTTCCTTTTGTCTAGGTGGGAAAGGGCAGTATGGAGGGATTGAGATTGCGTCATCTTGGATCTGTTGGGGCGGTATGCAAATGGCAGTGGGTCTAGGGTTTCAGGGATGATGGTGTTGACGTGAGCCATGAACAGCCTTTCAAAGCACTTCATGGCTAGCAATGTGAGTGCTACGGGTCGGTAGTCATTTAGGCAGTTTACCTTCGCATTCTTGGGCACAGGGACTATTGTGGTCTGCTTGAAATGTGGATATTACAGACTCGATCAGGGAGAGGTTGAAAATGTCAGTGAAGACACTTGCCAGCATGCTCTGAGTATACGCCCTGGTAATCCGTCTGGCCCCGCTGTCTTGTGAATGTTGACCTGATTAACTTCTTATGGATAGGGGACAACATTTTCACGTTTGGATGAAAAGCGTGCCCAGAGTAAACAGCCTGCTACTCAGTCTCAGTTGCTAATATTATTATTAGTAGTATATTTGGATAGAAAACACTCTGAAGTTTCTAAAACTGTTTGAATGATGTCTGTGAGTATAACAGAACTCATATGGCAGGCAAAAACCTGAGAAAAAATCCAACCAGGAAGTGGGAAATCTGAGGTTTGTAGTTTTTCAACTCATCGCCTATCGAATACACAGTGGGGTATGGGTCTTGTTGCACTTCCTAAGGCTTCCACTAGATGTCAACAGTCTTTAAAACCTTGTCTGATGCTTCTACTGTGAAGTGTGGCCGAATGGGAGGGGAATGAGTCAGAGGTCTGCCAGCAGCCACGAGCTGGAGACGCTCGTTCACGTGAGCGGTAGCTCCCGTTCCATTTTCTTTTCTGAAGACAAAGGAACTCTCCGGTTGGAACTTTATTGAAGATTTATGTTAAAAACATCCTAAAGATTGATTCTATACTTAGTTTGACATGTTTCTACGACCTGTAATATAACTTACTTTCCGCTGGACTTGCACGCGCGTCGTGAGTTTGGATTTGTTTACCAAATGCGCTAACAAAAGGAGGTATTTGGACATAAATGATTAACTTTATGGATCAAATCAAACATTTATTGTGGAACTGGGATTCCTGGGAGTGCATTCTGATGAAGATCATCAAAGGTAAGTGAATGTTTACAATGTTATTTCTGACTTATGTTGACTGCACAATAAGGTGAATATATTTTTGTCTTGATTGGGCTCTTAGCGCCGACCTCAGATTATTGCATGGTTAGCTTTTTCCGTAAAGCTTTTTGAAATCTGACACAGCGGTTGCATTAAGGAGAAGTGCATCTAAAATTCCATGCATAACAGTTGTATCTTTTAGCAATGTTTATTATCAGTATTCCTGTAAATTGATGTGGCTCTCTGCAAAATCACCGGATGTTTTGGAACTTCTGAACGTAAAGCGCCAATGTAACATGAAGTCCTATGAGTGTCATCTGATGAAGATCATCAAAGGTTAGTGATTCATTTTATCTATATTTCTGCTTTTTGTGAATCCTCTCTTTGGCTGGAAAAATGGCTGTGTTATTCTGTGAATAGGCACTCACCTTACATAATTGTTTGGTTTGCTTTCGTCGTAAAGCCTTTTTGAAATCGGACACTGTGGCTGGATTTACAACAAGTGTATCTTTAAAATGGTGTAAAATACATGTATGTTTGAGGAATTTTAATTATGGGATTTCTGTTGTTTTGAATTTGAGTTTCACTGGCTGTTGAAGAGGTGGGACGCTACTGTCCCACGTACCCTAGAGCGGTTTTAACAGGGATGACATGTTCTGCTGTAACCCTAATCCTGCCTGTATCTACATATTTTAACAGGGATGAAAAGTTCTGCTGTAACCCTAATCCTGCCTGTATCTACATAGGTTAACTGGGAGGACATGTTCTGCTGGAATGTTGCCAGTTTGAATCCCCGGTTCAAACAGGAAAAATCTGTCAGGAAGTGGCCAAGCAACAGGAGAGTTGCTGCTATCAAATCCTAGATGTCATTGGCTGCTATGGTGCCTTTTAACAAGGCACTAAACACCCCACCAAAAAAGTTACATGTTCTGCTTTCTCTGTCCCTTCAACATCTCCCTATACTGTCTCTGTCCTGCCAGTATCTACCTACTGTCCCTGTCCTGCCTGTATCTACCTACTCTCTCTGTTCTACCTACTGTCTCTGTCCTGCCAGTATCTACCTACTGTCTCTGTCCTGCCTGTATCTACCTACTGTCTCTGTCCTGCCTGTATCTACCTACTGTCTCTGTCCTGCCTGTATCTACCTACTGTCTCTGTCCTGCCTGTATCTACCTACTGTCTCTGTCCTGCCTGTATCTACCTACTGTCTCTGTCCTGCCTGTATCTACCTACTGTCTCTGTCCTGCCCTGCCTGTATCTACCTACTGTCTCTGTCCTGCCTGTATCTACCTACTGTCTCTGTCCTGCCTGTATCTATCTACTGTCTCTGTCCTGCCTGTATCTATCTACTGTCTCTGTCCCTGTCCTGCCTGTATCTACCTACTGTCTCTGTCCCTGTCCTGCCTGCATCTACTTACTGTCTCTGTCTCTGCCCTGCCTGTATCTACCTACTGTCTCTGTCCTGCCTGTATCTACCTACTGTCTCTGTCCCTGTCCTGCCTGTATCTACCTACTGTCTCTGTCCTGCCTGTATCTATCTACTGTCTCTGTCCCTGTCCTGCCTGTATCTACCTACTGTCTCTGTCCTGCCTGTATCTACCTACTGTCTCTGTCCTGCCTGTATCTACCTACTGTCTCTGTCCCTGTCCTGCCTGTATCTACCTACTGTCTCTGTCCCTGTCCTGCCTGTATCTACCTACTGTCTCTGTCCTGCCTGTATCTACCTACTGTCTCTGTCCCTGTCCTGCCTGTATCTACCTACTGTCTCTGTCCCTGTCCTGCCTGTATCTACCTACTGTCTCTGTCCTGCCTGTATCTACCTACTGTCTCTGTCCCTGTCCTGCCTGTATCTACCTACTGTCTCTGTCCCTGTCATGCCTGTATCTACCTACTGTCTCTGTCCTGCCTGTATCTACCTACTGTCTCTGTCCCTGTCCTGCCTGTATCTACCTACTGTCTCTGCCCCTGTCCTGCCTGTATCTACCTACTGTCTCTGTCCTGCCTGTATCTACCTACTGTCTCTGTCCTGCCTGTATCTATCTACTGTCTCTGTCCCTGTCCTGCCTGTATCTACCTACTGTCTCTGTCCTGCCTGTATCTACCTACTGTCTCTGTCCTGCCTGTATCTACCTACTGTCTCTGTCCCTGTCCTGCCTGTATCTACCTACTGTCTCTGTCCCTGTCCTGCCTGTATCTACCTACTGTCTCTGTCCTGCCTGTATCTACCTACTGTCTCTGTCCCTGTCCTGCCTGTATCTACCTACTGTCCTGCCTGTCCTGCCTGTATCTACCTACTGTCTCTGTCCTGCCTGTATCTACCTACTGTCTCTGTCCCTGTCCTGCCTGTATCTACCTACTGTCTCTGTCCCTGTCCTGCCTGTATCTACCTACTGTCTCTGTCCTGCCTGTATCTACCTACTGTCTCTGTCCCTGTCCTGCCTGTATCTACCTACTGTCTCTGTCCCTGTCCTGCCTGTATCTACCTACTGTCTCTGTCCCTGTCCTGCCTGTATCTATCTACTGTCTCTGTCTCTGTCCTGCCTGTATCTACCTACTGTCTCTGTCCCTGTCATGCCTGTATCTATCTACTGTCTCTGTCCCTGTCCTGCCTGTATCTACCTACTGTCTCTGTCCTGCCTGTATCTACCTACTGTCTCTGTCCCTGTCCTGCCTGTATCTACCTACTGTCTCTGTCCCTGTCCTGCCTGTATCTACCTACTGTCTCTGTCCTGCCTGTATCTACCTACTGTCTCTGTCCCTGTCCTGCAGGTATCTACCTACTGTCTCTGTCCCTGTCCTGCCTGTATCTACCTACTGTCTCTGTCCTGCCTGTATCTACCTACTGTCTCTGTCCCTGTCCTGCCTGTATCTACCTACTGTCTCTGTCCCTGTCATGCCTGTATCTACCTACTGTCTCTGTCCTGCCTGTATCTACCTACTGTCTCTGTCCCTGTCCTGCCTGTATCTACCTACTGTCTCTGTCCCTGTCCTGCCTGTATCTACCTACTGTCTCTGTCCTGCCTGTATCTACCTACTGTCTCTGTCCCTGTCCTGCCTGTATCTACCTACTGTCTCTGTCCCTGTCCTGCCTGTATCTACCTACTGTCTCTGTCCCTGTCCTGCCTGTATCTATCTACTGTCTCTGTCTCTGTCCTGCCTGTATCTACCTACTGTCTCTGTCCCTGTCATGCCTGTATCTACCTACTGTCTCTGTCCCTGTCCTGCCTGTATCTACCTACTGTCTCTGTCTCTGTCCCTGTCCTGCCTGTATCTACCTACTGTCTCTGTCCTGCCCTTATCTACCTACTGTCTCTGCCCTGCCTGTATCTACCTACTGTCTCTGTCCTGCCTGTATCTACCTACTGTCTCTGTCCCTGTCCTGCCTGTATCTACCTACTGTCTCTGTCCTGCCTGTATCTACCTACTGTCTCTGTCCCTGCCCTGCCTGTATCTACCTACTGTCTCTGTCCTGCCCTTATCTACCTACTGTCTCTGCCCTGCCTGTATCTACCTACTGTCTCTGTCCTGCCTGTATCTACCTACTGTCTCTGTCCTGCCTGCCTCTATTCACTATATT